>NW_001914886.1:55533-102923 GCF_000208925.1 Entamoeba histolytica HM-1:IMSS | reverse complement strand
TTCTAACGTTTGAATTCTACTATTTTCTACTGTTAATTCTATTAAATTCTCCGCTAATCCTTTTGTTGTCATATTTACAAATACTTTTAAATCTTGAATATGTAATCGTGTAATACTACATGCTGAAACAAATCCTATAGGTAATTTAATATTTTTCCCTTCTTGTATCCCTCCTAAGATTTCTCCTGATTCAGGTTCAATTTTAATATGTTTAATTCGTCTAAAAAATTCACTCATCCCATTTCTTTTCCCAAATGATGGATGTGCCATCCCATTCATAAACATTACTAATCCCGGTGTTAATATTAATTCTTTATTTTTCCCTTCTATACTCACTTCTATAAATTTATCTAAATATTTAAATAATTTCTCTTTAAATATTTCTTTATTTTCATTCATTTCTTTTTTTTTTTTTATTTATTTTCTAGTTTCTTTTTCTTTCTTTTTTTTTTCTTTTTTTTTTTTTTCTTTATTAAAATATTTGTTTTATTATCTTTTATTTGATTCTTCTCGGTTTTTGATTTCTTTCAATTGATGTTAGACAAATATTTGTTGTTTGGTGACAATGTTATTCTCATAAGTTAATGTGAATTATATTTTTATAATACTTTTCTTTTTCTCTACCCTTACATAAATGAAAGAAATGTCTTGTCATATCATTTTATTTTTTCTTTGTGAATTTTATGTTTTATAGTTAGACTTTGAGAGTATGACAGGTTTTTATTTTATTTTCTTTGTAATGAAATTATTATTTATCATTTTAAATTAATTGTTTTTTATTGAAATTTTGTAAAAGAAGTAATTTTAATGTGATTATTACTTCTGCAATCAGTATTAACAACAAAGTTTCTATTATAAAACTACTACTTTCTGTAAAAATGATTGAAGAATAAAATAGTTAATGTTTTTTTTTGACTTTGAAATATCAATTATTCCTGAAAAACTTGTTTATTTTTCACATGAAAAAAGACTTACAGAGAAAAAAAATCTTATAGTTTCTTAGAAAAAATCTTAAAAATTATTATTTTTTAATGACAGATATAACCCCACAGCAATATCTTGAGTTAAGTCAAAAAATTGATCAATTACAAAAAATGGTTCAGTCAATCCAAACATCTGTTAATTCTTTAATCCAAATAACAGAAATACAAAACACATTACCAAAAACTATTGAAAATATTGTCAAAGCTACATTTAATAAATACCTTGTTCTTCCAGAAGACTACGATGCTTCAATTCAAGAGATGATTGATAAAAAAAATAAGAACATTTCTACAAGAAGTTCATCGTCTTATAAAGACACAGAACATAAACAACAAGAAGTCAAACAAAGCTCTTCTTCTATAAATCAAAATAGTGTGAAAGAAGAACCAAAAAAAGTGTTACAAATATTACCAATACTACCAAAAGAAAAGAGATCAGCTATTACAGAAATTTGTGAAATTCCAGACAAACAAACAACATTTGGAATTAATGGAGGGGTAATAGTTGTTTATGACCGTAAAGATGGAGTAATTGAATTAAACGAAAGTAAAAACATTCTTGCAAATATTCCAAATGAAATTGTTAATGATATTGGATTTACAGAAAATGGAACTCTTTTACTTGGAACGGATAATGGAATTATTACATCAAAAGATGAAGAAGTTAATAAAGTTAATATTTCTGCTAAATCATGCTGTGAATTTATGGGTCAAATAGTAAGTGTTTGTCCACATGGATTAACTTATAAAGATGGAGAAGAGAGAAAGACATTAAAACAAATAAATTCGAAAATAGAATTTAAAGATCCTATCAAGGTTAGAGCAAGTCATGATTATCTCTTTGTAAATGATAGTGAAACAAAAATATTATCAATTTTTAATTCTTCTTTTAAAATAATAAAAGCAATCAATAGTACTAAATTTATTGATTTCTGTATTATTTCAGATAGTCAAATAGGTGTTATTTTCGATAAGAGTATTCGTATTATTAATATTGCAGATAAATCATTATTTGTTGAAAAAGAAATTAAATTAGAAAAAGAAGGAACAAAGATTTCACTTGCTAGGATAGAATGTGTTAATAACCAAACTGACCCTTATTTAGTTGCTCTTGGAAATGATTGTAAGACTCTTTATAAAATTCCTCTTGCTTTCTTCAAATCTTCCTCAAAAAAATCAAAATAAAGTTTTTAATACATAATTTATTCATGTATTTTATTGGTTTTGTAAGTCTTGTTCAATACATAAATAATATCAATAAAGTCTCTTTAAATACGTATATCTCATTATTTACAATTCCTGTATCACTTTAAGAATATAAAATAATTATTATAATTATTAAAATGCTTTTCATTCATTCTTATTAAAATTTTCATCATCTATTCTTTTAATTTATTCTTCAAAATGATTTGATATTATCATCTATATTCATTTCTTCAATTGAAATAATTTTATCAGTTAGCCTATCCTTCACATTATTAGTTTCTATTTCATTGTCGTCACACTGTTTCACTATCTTTACCACTTTATTATACATTAAAACTAGTACTAAGTTTTACAGTAACTCAGTTATTAAGAAGGTAAAAGAAAATAAATAAAACCAAGTAAATTTGAGTGATAAAATGAAAAATTTATAAATTAAAATTTTGGTATCTAAAGTGAAATAAAATTGATTTTTTAATTTGACGTTTTGACTGTTGTGAATATAGTTTTGTTTAACGTCAATTTTATTGATTTGTTTCAATTACACATTATAAACTTCTGTTACACGATAAAAGGAACTCCATTAATTTATTTTAATCTAAGACAACAAAATTACGTCAATTTATTTATAAATATCTTTATTTATTTTTGAACATTAACTAACAAAGAATATTACCTGTGTAGTTGGAATATAAAAATAAAAATAAATTAAAAAAGGAAATGTTTATATCTTGAAAAGATTTTATTAAATTTTAACTCTTAGTTGTTCAAAATTTTAATCTTTCTGTAATGAGACATGCAGAAATAACATGTGAATGAAAACAAAAACATAGTTGTTTTAAAGAATATTCCAAGTGTTGAACAAAAAGTATAGAATAAGGTCCTTAAATCAAGTAGATAACCTCTCTTTAAATACTTAAATACTGGAACTAGAAATGTCATTTATGACATATTATTTTTTATTGCTGACTTTAATTTCTTATTGCTTTGGAGAAACATTGTGCCAAAAAGAAACAGACAATAATGCAATAATTTATATTAGTAGTTCTGGTTGTAGTACAGACTCTTATTCCATAGATAATTATTTATATGATTATTCTAAATATAAGTCAGTGATAATTAGATTTTCAACTGTTAATAATGACATTTTTTTTGGTTCATCAACACATATTTTCAAGGCACGTAATGTTACTATAGAACTAGTACAAAACTTAACTAGTTGCTGTTCTCATCTATATTTTAAAAATATTGAAACAGATTTTGAACTTCATTTGATTAAAAACTCCTATTCATTCAATTATATTAACTTTGATTTCTACAATGGAAATAGTCCATCAAAAATAACTGGAGATGCTGATATAATATATGTTTCAGGAAATGATAATAATGATAATAATTATCATTTACCAATTCAACGAACTTACTTTTCTTCAACCAACAGTTTATTGGGAATAACACCAGATTATGGAATAAAGTATTTGATATCATCACATAAAGGAACCTTTATCTCATCATTACTTCAACTGAATCTTTTAATTCAAACATGTAGTGGGATGGTTCGTTATTTCTACGAAAATAATATTATAATTCATGACATAACATCAGAATGTACACGTACATTTACAAAAGACGATGAAGATGACTTTAATTCATTTGTTATTACCGTATATGTATCTTTATTATCTTTACCTAATGATAATTATTTGATCTCATTATCAACTAATAATTATGTTATCATCAATAACTATAACTCATCAAAGATTCATACAGTTTATACATATCCTAATCAATGGTTAAAATATGAATCTACAAATCAAACAACTCTCAACATTTATAGAATGAAAGAACCATATCAAAGAATTGAATTTACTTTAACAATTGGAAAATCAAATGAAGGTACAGTAACATTAATTAAAGAAGTAGAAGATAGTGACAAGTCAATTTCAACAGTAATAATTTCTTCATCAAAGCCATTATCAATTTTAGACAAAATAAAGTTTTCAGAAACAACATCATCAATGAAAAGTCAAATAATGTTTATTGGTATGGGAGGAATTACATTTGGTTATTGCAAGAATGATTATCACTGTGATAGTATGATTTACAAAGAAAATGTAATTGAATGTATTCATTGTGAAAAAGGATATTATCTTAATTCAATGAAAGAATGTGAGTCATTACAACCAAATTGTATTGTTGGAAATCAAAGTCATTGTGTTGAATGTGAATATGGATATTATATTAATTTAAATACAAGACTTTGTACTAAACCTAAAAATATATGTAAATTTGGAAATGAACCGCATTGTTATCAATGTAAAGAAGGATATGTCAAAGAAAATGGAGAATGCAAAAGAATGAATAATTGTAAGAAGTCAGAAAGAAATTATTGTTTAAAATGTTCAAATGGACATAAATTAGAAAATAATACATGTGTTAAAGATGAAGAAAAAGAATGTTATTATGAAGGAAATGAATGTGTTTCATGTTCAAATGAATATACATTAAATAATGGAACATGTGTTAGTAAAAAACAGAATCAAAATGGAAAGAACCAAGAAATATATTGTGAAAATGGAAAATACATCAAGAATAATACATGTATAGAATGTACAAAATCAGCAATATGTAATTCAGATGGTATTAAATTAAAATGTAAAAATAACCAACGATTAGATAATAATAAATGTATAAATAAAACATGTGAAGAAGGAAAGATAAAAGATCAAAATGGAAAATGTAATTCCAATATTTCAAATTGTTCAAATGAATCATATGTTAATGGAAAATGTGTTGAATGTTCAAATGAACTATTACTTAATTCAAAAGGAGAATGTATTAATACAACAATAGAAAAGTGTGAAGAACAAAATACATATGGATGTAAACGATGTTTAGATGGATATTATTTAACAACAAATATGAAATGTTCAAAATGTGATGATAATTGTACAACATGTTATGGTTCAGCTACATATTGTATGAGTTGTTCTAGTGATACATATTTAAGTAGTAATAGAACATGTCAATCAAATAAAGAATTAAATGGAACATGTTTACAATTATTAGCAGATGGAAGTGGGTGTGGAATATGTAATAAAGGATATTATAGAAATGGAAAAGGATGTGAAATATGTGAAAGAATGTGTGAAACATGCAATCAAAAAGATAAATGTATAACATGTGCAGATGAATATTTCATGAGTTGGATAGGAGAATGTAAATCAATAGACGAAGTTAAAGGATGTAAAGGAGAAATAGATAAAGAATATGGATGTAGAGAATGTTCAGAAGGATATTATTTAATAAATAAAGAATGTTCGAAATGTAAAGAGAATTGTACAAGATGTTCAACAGAGAATGAATGTAATAGTTGTGAAAATGAATATATATTAAAAAATAAAGAATGTATCTACTATTTAGATATTAATAAATGTAAAGAAGTAAAGAATAATAAATGTTGGAAATGTTCATTTTGGTATGGAACGAATGAAGAAGGAAATGAATGTAATAAAGAAGTAGTATGGTGGATGATAATGATAATTGTCATTATTATAGTTATTATCATTATGATAACAATTGTAATGATAATAATGATGGTTAATTACATAATGAAGAGAAAAGAAAAGAAAGAACGAGAGAAAACAACAACAATATTCAAAATAACACAATCAAATATCAAATTCATATCACTTGGAGATGGAATATTAACAAATAAGAAAGAAATTGAACTTCAAGAAGGAGAAGAAATTAAAGTGAATGAAGAAATACGAGAATTGATTTGTATTGGAAATTCAAAGAAAGAAAAGATGAAGATACAAATAAGTAGTAAAGAAGAAAATGAGAAATATTCAATTAGAACAAACCCAAATGTCATTACAATTGAAGGAGGATATGCATGTGAATTTGAAGTATTCATTACAATCAAATGTACAACTAAAATCAAAGATAAAATAATGATAATTAGTAAAACACTTAATAAAGCACAAGAAGAAACAATCAAAAGTATTTCTATTGAAGGAGAAACAGAAATATCAACACGACTTGATCCTGATGAAATAAAAGAAGAAAAGAAAATAGGAGAAGGAACATTTGGAATTGTTTATGTTGGAGAATTTAGAGGAAATAAAGTAGCAATTAAGAAAATGAAACAAATTGAGAAAAGTGAAGATAAAAAGAAAGAATTTGAGAAAGAAGTAGCAATGTTAGATAAATTTCGAGATGAATATATCATTCATTTTTATGGAGCAGTATTTATTCCTAATAAAATATGTATGGTAACAGAGTTTGCAAAATATGGATCAATACAAGATATAATGAACAAAAGAAACATTACAGAAATACCAAAGAAAATAAGAATCAAATTTATGATAGATGGAGCAAAAGGAATTTCATATCTTCATTCAAATGGAATATTACATCGAGATATTAAACCAGCTAATTTTCTTGTTGTATCACTTGATGATAACATTGAAGTTAATTGTAAATTAACGGATTTTGGAAGTGCAAGAAACATTAATATGATGATGACAAATATGACATTCACAAAAGGGATAGGAACACCAAAATACATGGCACCAGAAATATTAAATCGTCAACATTACAAAATGCAATCAGATATATATTCATTTTCAATAACAATGTTACAAATCATTACATGGCAAGATCCATTTCCTAAAACATTATATCCACATCCATGGTCAATAGCAGATACAATCACAATAGGTAAACGACCAAACATAATACAAGAAGTAGAAGAAGATATTAAAGAAATTATTGAAAAGTCATGGGAACAAGAACCAAAAGAAAGAATAACGATAGATAAAATTGTAAGAATGTTAGAAACAGTTTACAGTAATAATTGATTGAAACTATTGATATTATTAGTGGTTTTTATGAACAAATTGAAGACAAAAAAATAGAAAAATGTAATAAGAACGTTTTATTATTTCTTTAATTATTGACAGACAACAAAATTAATCATATGCAAATAAAAAATGTATTGATAAGATAACTAAAATATGAAAATATCTAAATTCTGTTAATTTATAATGAAAACAAAACACAAAGAATTTCTTGTATTGACAGAAAAAAAAATAAAAATTCATTATTTTTCATCTTATTGGTAAAAATTTCTTTTTTCAACATAAAAAATGAAGAACCAAACCAATACCTTTTAGTTAATAATTCATTTCCATTTACAATAATTAACAAAACTCTCTTAATCAATAGTCTGTTTTCCATATTTTCTATAATTTTAAATAATGTTATAAATTTATAAACAACAAGAAAACAAGTTATTATGCTAGTTTGAATTGTTAGGGAGTATTTTTGTATTAACCATACATAGTATTTCTTTACAACTAAAACGGTTTTTAGTCGATTATAAAAGAAAAATAATCAGCGTTTATCTTAACCCCAACAAGGAAAAGGAAGTATATATAAATGTATACCCATACTATAAATGAATACAAACTTAATTACCTCGTAAATGGTTGATTTATCTAAATCATATAAAGTATAGGTTCAATAAAAATTAATTGAGTTATTTAAAGAAAAATAAACTAACTCGTTATTTTTATTATTTTATTCAGTACCAAACAAAGCACTTAAAACACATTATCATTAATAACCTTAACTTTACCTTTCTATTCTTTTTATTTATACATTTCAATAAATGAAAAAGAGAAATACTGAACAGACTATAGAAAATGGTTGAAGAAAACCAACTAATACAAAAAGAAGAAAATAAATCAAATAACTTAATGAAAGTTTATGTTATCAATGAGTTTAGATAAAAGAAAAAAATTTCAATATTAAAATTAATAAGTTAATATCATCCTCATATTCCTAATACTAAACGATATGTTGATTCTTTTTGAATGTTATAATCTAAAAGTATCTTTCCTTCTTCTAATTGTTTTCCTACAAAAATTAATATTTGTCAATTTAGTGAAATTTTTTCTTTTTATTAAGTCGTGGATTTACTACCATCAATAGAATCAATTAGTTTTACTTTTAATTTGATAGCATTTTCAGTAAATGTCTCAACAAAGATTTTCATTTTAGTTTTAACAATTTTATTATTCGTTTAATTTCCTTTTATTGTTGTTAATATTATTTCATATTCTATTTTATAAAACATTAATGATTTCGTTGTTTAATTATTACCTCATTAATAATTATCTTTATTATTTTATATAAAATAATTTATGTCTTTTTGTTCTATAAATATTGATATCAAATAAAACAACTGTTCCATTTGTCTTTTTCTTTTATTTTCATAAAATTTTCTGTGGTTTTTATGAAAGGGGAATGTAAATGATAAAAACAAAGTACATTTTAGAAAAAGTATGTTTGACTCTATTAAACAAATAAATTTTCTAACCATAATTGTCCAATACAAATAAGAGTTGATGATAATAAAATAGAAGAAATGCTAAAAAATTTTTAAAAACATTATTTCCCAAGTAGTGGTATGTGGCAATACTACTAAGGTTGATGAATGGCAATTACAAAAATTATTATCAGCTATTCTGATACATTTGTGATAAAGTAATTTTTTGTAAATAAAAATAATAATAAAATATAAAACTAAACAATGTTGTCATTTAACAAAGAGAAATTGTTTTAATGTGTAAAAAGAGTTAAATATAAATCAAATGTACTTTCATATCTTTTTGTTACAAATAATGAAACTCTTATTTTCTTAAAAACTTTTATTTGACTTGAGTATTGAAAATAACCAATTTCTCTTAATATTGGTAGAAGAATAATATTATCAATTAAACAGTATTGAAATGGTTTATTTTCTTATTTCATCCTTTTGGTTTCATTCAATCTTTTTTAAAAGAAAAACCAAAACCACATAAAAACAATTTTCTGTATTAGTAGATATTATAATGAAATAGTTTAAATATTAATAAGAAATTATATTGAAATTAATTATGAAATAGTTAATATTTATAGTTTTATTATTATAATTATTTAGTATAAAATATTTATTATTTTATTTTTATTATTATTTTATTTCATTGAAATTTTTTTGAATTAACATTATTACAGTGTTATATTCATTACAATATCTCCCTTCTCATATTTCATTAATTTGTTTATTATTTTGATCTTCATTAATATTAATTATATTTGTATTATCTTTTTTATCATTTATTAACATTATCTTATTTAAGTGTTTTATTTCAAATATATTTGTTTTAAAAATAAATGAGAATTGTATTAATGGTAATAATAAATTGAATTTTATGGTTATTAATTGATGTACTAACATTTAAATACAATCATTCCATCTACTTTTAATTTTGATAAAAATACAAATAATCTTCTGAGATAATCATTGATATTATTTTATTTAATAACTTTCATTTAAATCAATTTACTTTCATTCAATTTAAACAGAAACTGAATGAGAAATATAATAATTAATATCAAATGAATAAGAAATTATAAATAAACATATTCAATTTTATTCAATATATTGACTGATGATTGATATAATTCATTCACAAATTGATTAATAACAATAGTACATATTCAAATGATATAAAATGACAATTTAATATATATTATTTATTTGAAACATTCAAAACACTTTAAAAAATGATTTATTGAGAAACATCAACATAGTTATAATGAAATATTAATTATTAAAAGTAAATTTCATTTTCATTTGTTGAGTAATTGTGAAATATGAGAAAATAAGAGAATAAGAGATGTAAAATGAAATGTTGAATAATAGTAATAGAAATGCATCAATTAGTGAATGATATTCATAAATATTATTATTTTTTGTTATTTATAAAGAATAAATAAATAAATAACAAGTTAATAATAACTTTAGAAATGTTGACAACAAAATAAATAATTATGATTCGTTTTATTGTAAATATGTAGACATGGTATTAATATTTATTTGATTTAAATCTCTAAGAATAAACGAATTTTAGTATTTTTTTTAAAATAAGAAACATTACGTAGATAAATAATACTTTACACTAATTATAGTGATGAAAGAATAAAAAAAGAAACCAATTAAAATTTTAAATTATATCATACATCAACAAAATAACGTTTATTCATATTGAAGAATTTGTAGTTCAATATCATGGTTACAAACCAGAAAAAAGAAAAATGTGAAATATTTTGTTCTGATTCTATGTAATTTTCTTCATACAGATTAAGTTGTTTTCCATTAGAAGTAATATAATACCAATTTCCAAGGGTATTAACGTTATGACTATCTGTAAGAATAATGCCACATTAAGTTAAATAGTAAATAAGAGGTTTTCCAACTTGGATTAACTGTTTAATCATAAACAAAAAGCAAAATAACCCTTATTATTTATATTGTTCGTTTCAATTGATTATAAGTAAATCTACCAACCATTAAACTTATAACCATATAATTAATAATAACAAATATTCCATTTGTGTATGAAAAACAATGAATGAATAGTAGTGTATTGAGTCTAAGTCTAATTTTAACAAGCACAATAAGTAATTTATCTTAACTAAACATAATTTGTTCATAGATTTTATCAGAATTAAATTAATCTACAGATTATAAATTTGTTAAAAGAGGAATATTTTGTTATTTCCGATTAAACCGAAGAAGATCAATGAATTTATGAAAAATGTGTATATTAAAAAAAAGAAATAGTAAAAAATTCAATTGAGAGAAAAAGTATTAATTTTGTGGATATTTTCTCATTATTTCAACATATAATGAACCACGGTAATTATTGATTGAATACTTATGATTATCAGTAATTGGAATTGTAATTTTACCTGGTGCTGATGGTTCATCATTTGGGTCATGAAAATCAGCAACAAATGTAGATTCAAGAGCTTTTTCTGCTGTTGCACGTTTTTCAGGATTAAATGTTAATAATTCTTCCATTAATTCTAAAGCATCGTCTGAAGCTTTTGGAACAATCTCTGCTAACCCTTTTGTTTCACGTTGTGGAAGACTTGATAAAAGATTCATTGAAAGTGGAGAATCAATAACTTCAAGATCTTCAGCTGAAGGTTGACCAGTAGCTTCAATAATTTTATCTAATTGATTTAATGTAGAACTTCCAGGGAATAAAGGTTTACCATTAATAATTTCACCTAAAATACACCCTACACTCCAAAGATCAATTGCAAAAGAATAACGTTGTGAACCTAATAAAATTTCTGGAGCTCTATACCATCGGGTTTCAACGTAATCTGTTTGAAGAGTTTCTTTATCAAGAGAACGAGCTAATCCAAAATCAGCAACTTTAAGAAGACAGTCAGAATTAAGTAACAAATTAGATGGTTTAATATCTCTATGAACAATTCCAGCACTATGAAGGTATTTTAAGGCTTTTAATAACTGATAAATAATGTATCGAATTTGAATATCTTCTAATATATTAGCTCTAATAACTGCATGAAGGTCAGTTTCCATATATTCAAAGGCTAAATAAATATCTTTATTATTTTCTGCTTTCATTACATTTACTAATTGAACTATATTTTCATGATCCATTCGTTGTAAATACATAATTTCTCTAAATGTTCTTTGAGCGTCTGTGGCATTTTGGAATGCATCAAATATTTTTTTTAAAGCAACAGTTTCATGAGTAGTTTTATCTACAGCTTTCCAAACAACTCCATATGCCCCTTTACCTATTTTTTGTACAATATCATATTTCTTTGCAATTTTTAAATCTAATTCTTCGTCTGGATCACAACTGCTCATATACTCTTTATCACTCATTCTTTTTTTTTAATAGTTCCTCTTTTTTTAGTTTTTTCTATTTAAAGAAGATTTGTATTTTTATTTTCTTTATTTTGGCGTCGAACTCATTTGTTTTTTAATTGATCTTTTCTTTTGATAATTTATATGATTCTCCTATTTTTGTTTTAGCTGATTCTTTTACAATTTGGACTTTTTTCTTCCTTTTTGTTTCATTCAGTATGACTCCTTTTCAATACTCAGAAATCAACATTCTCATGACTTATGCCAAAACATTTGAAGTAATTATTTGCTGGGTGATGATAATCACAACTTATCAATAATAGAATATGCAATAATAACCAAAAAGAGTAACGTGATGAAGAATGAAGATAAATTACATAAAAATTTCAATAAAAATGAGAATAGTGTACGAAAATAAAAAAAAGAAACAATATAAAAAATATTACAAACATATTTTTAAATCAAATATTTACAAAATAAGTTATTTTTATTGTGAATGGATTATAACAAAATAATTATAGAAAGTATGTATTAAAATATTAAAAGAAGTTGATATGACAAAATATAGTCTTAATTAATCTACCAATAATGAATAAAATAAACAAAAACACAATAAAATTTACAAAAATTTAAGTCACTTAATTCATTTTAAGTTATTGACACATTCTATCAATGAAATTAATCATCAAGAATAAATAAAAAAGTTTATTTCATATTTATGTGATATAATTATTAGGTGTAAATAAGGTGATAGTCATGAATTATATCCATCTTAACTATAATTATAACACAACACCTTATTATTTTATTTAAATCGAATGATAAACAAATAATATCCAAGCTGATGACAAAATGAACAAAATACATACTCAGTCATGTGTTTAACAAAATAAATAATAAACTAACACAACCCAATAGATATACTAAATAATTAAAACGATTAAATAAATGAAGAATCTATAAAACCATAAATAAATAAATAAATAAGTGTTTATTTTAGAATAAAAAGTATTTATTTCATAAAAACCAAAAATAATCTTTTAGAAAATATTAGTACAAATAACTTTAGTTAAATAGAATTAATCTCTAGTTAATAGTGAAGTTATACATAAATGATAATTATAACAAATGGAAGAATAAAATGGTATTACTGTTGTTGCTAAATATTATATAATAAATTATTTTTCTTTTTAATCACTACAATACTTTGTAATTTATTCTAACATGTTTTTGTCCCTAGTTTCCATTAATTAGTTTTGAAATTTACTCATTATTTACATTTCATCTATTGTCATTGATAAAACTTCTTACCTTCGATATGACTTTTTATTCTAATGTTATTGAAGTTAATTAGTGATGTTCTATTCCAATGGAATATTTAGGCATTATTCCTGTAGTGATGTTTCTTATTACTACTTTCAAAATATCAAGAATTGAAACAATTTGTTGTTGTAGTTTTTTTGATTTTTTCTATGTCTTTTACATTACATACTCTTTCTTTTAGTTAATTTTCTTGTGAAATATCCGTTGTATTTTTATTGTATTTTCTTGAACGAATATATCAGTCTTCAATGGTTATTTAAAATTCAAATATTTGTTTTATGATACCAATGATGTTTGTTTTTATTCAGTGATGAATGGTATTATTATTGAAGTTATTTTGAAATGCTTAATAACCATTTTTATTTGATGTTATTATAACTGGTTTTAATTATGATAACATTAATTGTGATGGTTATTAGTGAATAGAATTGATGATATTTATTAGGTTGGTTGAATTGATACAAAGACTTTATATTCAAAAGTGTTAAAAGAGTATTTACTTTCAAGTAAGCATTAAATGAAATAAACATTTATAATAAATGAATTAATTCAAGTTGTAAGGATGAAGAGAACCCCATTTCTTTCCCGTTTCAACAGTAACTACAAGAGGAACTTCAAGTTTGACAATATGTTCCATTAGATGTTTTAATGTAACACAAACTTCATCAAGTAAATGATCAGGTACTTCTAAAACGATTTCATCATGAATATTTAATAAGAGTTGAACACCTACCCAACTTGAATGTAATTTCTTGAATATTTCAATCATACACATTTTGATAATATCAGCAGCAGTACCTTGAATTGGAGAATTAACTGCAATTCTTTTAGACTCTGCAACTGTCTTTTTATCATTACAGTCTGTTAAATTATTTATTCTTCTTCTTCGATTGTTAATAGTATGTACAAAACCAGTTGTTGATGCGTTGGTAATAGTTTCTTCTTTCCATTTTTTAAATGCTGGGAATTGGTCAAGAAAAGATTCTAAAAAGGCTTTAGATTCATCTAATGAAACATGAAGTTGGTCAGCCAATGAAAATGGACCAATTCCATAAATACATCCATACACAATTGTTTTAGCTTTTCTTCTTTCATCATCAGTAATATCATTTACATTCTTTTTAAGCCAATGTGCTGCAATAAGTCTATGAACATCAGTATTTGACTTAAAGAATTCAATTAAATGATGGTCTTTTGTAAAATCAGCTAAAATTCTTAATTCAATTTGATTATAATCAATTGCAACAAAAGTATTATTGTTATGTGTAATAAATAAGTCTCTTGGGATTATTAAGCATTGTGGAAGTGAAAATGATTGTTTTGGAATTTGTTGAAGATTAGGACTTTTAGATTGAATTCTTCCTGTTACAATTGCTGTTTGGCTCCATGTAGTTCTAATAAAATATTCATCACCTGATTTAATACAACATTTTCTGATTTGTTCAATTACACCAGACAGAAGTTTAGAAATTTTTCTATACTCAAGAACAAGTTTAGCAAATGGATGATCTGATTGACTGAGTATCTTTTTGTCTGTTGTTGCCTTCTTCTTTATTCCATCTATTCCAATATTAAATCGTATAAGTTCTTTCTTAACTTGTTCAGGAGATGATAAATTAATTGTTCTTCCTATAATTTTCTTTGTTTCCATTTCTATTTTATGTTGTTCTTCAATTAATTTTTTTCGTTGTTCATTCAATAATTTATTATCTATTTTAAATTCATTACAATAATTCATTTCAATCAAAACTCCATCAATAATCATTTCTTGTTCTTGAAATACTTTTATCATATTATCATTATTCATAACCTCTACTTCTTTCACTGCAAGTCTACGTGTTTGTTTCAATCTTTCTTCTATAGTACTTTTATTTATTATAACTTCATAGACTAAACAAATTTGACTAAATGTTTTTCCATCAACACTTCCTGGATCTATTGTTGATGCTCCAATATAAGTGTCGAAGATTGTATTGTTTGTATTGAAATTTTCCAAAATACATTTAATGTTATTTCTATAATTTTTGATTTCTTCCATTAAGTTATATACAATAATCAATCTCCTACTATTAATAATTTCTGGGAGTAGTTCTTTTTTGAGTACAACATAACTGTTTCCAATTAGTGCATGAATTCCGTTGTTTGTACAATTAATAACAATTGATTGTTCAAGATTTTTCTCATTAAACATTATTTTCCCTTCCATTTTTGGTATTTTTTCAAGTAATTCTTTTAATTCAGAAATATCTATTTTATTTGGTAAGTGTTGGTATTGGATTTCAAAAACAGCTCCCACTTTGGGTTGTGGAGTTCCTTCTTGTTTTATGCTTTTTCTCTTTCTTTTTTCGGGTATTTCATCATTTACATTAATACTCAGTGATTTTCTCCTCTCTTTATTCTCTGTCTTTTTTGTTTCTTCACTCTCTAGTTTGGTATAGTCTACTGGTTTATTATTGTCTTTAACATCTTCAAACAACATTAGCAAATCATCCACAGAATTTCTTGGTGTTTTTTCCATTTTTGATGGTTTTGTTTTTTTTGTTTTCAAGTTTTCTGTGTTTTTGATATTAGTGTTGTATGTTCATCATTGAATAGAATTGTTCTGGTTTTATTTAAACATCTTCCCTGTGTAAATTTTAATGACTCTTATGAAGAGAATTAGTGCTATCTCTTATTATCAGACAAAAGAACAAATGACAAAATGATGTATAATTTGTTTTGGAAGATGTGACACAAATGAAGAAGATAAGTTGCCACAAATTTGAATATTTGTATAACATATATTAGTTGTACTATTTGGAAATTCGATTTGATGAAACATTTTAATGTTATTAAAAAGATAAAGAGATTGAATGAAGGTACTAGACTAATGGTTCTAAGAAAGAAGAAGTTTTGCATAACACACGTAATTTAGGGGAAAGAGAATATACTTAGAGACACGACAAAGAAGATAAGAGCATTGCCATAAAGTTGATATTAGTAAGAAGAAACAATATACAAGAAGAAACAAAATGGAAATTTGAGAGTTATTACAGAGAAGACATTGGATGATAAGAAAATGAGCATTCAAATAATAAAAAAAATAGAATAGATACAAAGGAGTTTTAACAAAATGAAAGGATAATCTTAGATAAACAGAAGTGAGAACAACAGAGACAATGATATTGAAAGAAGAGTTATTAAATTTTAATCAATTTGATATTTAGAACTGTCTTGATGGTATAATATATTTAGAGTCATAATGTCTTTTGTTTGCTAAGTAAAGAAGAATGGAAAAAGATTTTTATTAGAGTAAATACACTTTGATAAGATAACAAGAATATATCATATCAATACATGAATGAAATAAATTAAAGCTGGTGTTGGTATTAAAAATTGTTGGTATTAAAAACAGAATCATAAAGCTGAGTGGAATAATGAAACTGAACCAAATTAAATAGAATCAAAAAAAAAAATAAACGATTAAAGAGAAATAAAAAGAAGTAGGTAGAATAAGAACATTGATACATAAATGTAAAAAATGAGAAGATTTAGAAGAGATTTCAATGAATTGAATAAGGTTATTAAGTCTGTTTAATAACAACAAAGATAAATGATAAACTTGAAATAGTTATAGTATTAAACAAACAATACAAAGAAAAAAAAAATAAATAGAAATGGTAATTCAAATGTACTAAAAGTTCATTAATATTTATTATGAAATAAAAACGATTCAACACAAGAAAATAGGAATTATTCTATATTGTTTAAATGATTTATTAATATAATAATCCTTAGAAAAATACGAATAACAAAAGAAATAAAATGGAAAATAAACAAAAAGAATGGTATGTAATTTGACAATACCTATAATAATAAAATAAAATCAATACATTGATAGTATGTCATAAGGTAACCAGCATCATTTTCCATAATTAAATATTTCATAATAAAATACTGTTAGCAGTTTTACAAATTAATTTTCAATTAAAATGAAGACTATTAATTTTTTATTGATTACACATTCTTGCATACAGAATTTTAAATGAGAAACAAAACCTTAAAAAGACTATTCAAACAAAAAATTCAACTATGTAAGTTTAATTAAATAAACTCAAAAATGTCATGCGAATAATATTGAAACGAGTGGAAATAAAATCTATTTTCTTAATAGAAATAAACAACGAAAGAAATCTACCAGGTTATGAGAAAACAGCCAATGATAATACAAAAGACAAAAAGGAATGTTACATACATAAAGATAATATGAATCAAAAAGATGATATGAAAAATAAACTTTATTTGGTGTTAAAGGAGGATAGTAAGAAGAATAAAATAACAAAATAACTTTATTGAATGAAGTTATGGAAATAAGTTGAATAGGTGGTTAAATAACACTCGTTTCAAACAAAAAAAAACAACAAAAGAAATAAAGAGAAAATAAAAAACAATACAAAATAATTTATAATTATTAAAGAGAAAGAAGAAAATAAAAACAGTTTATAAAATTGATTAATATAAACATTTGAAAGATTTAAGAAAAGTAATTTTTTTTTTAATTAAGAGAGAAAAGATAAATAAAAAGAAAATAGAAAAATTTTTTATTTATAAAATTTATAATAAAAAAACCATGTAATAAAAAACAAGATGGATATCATAGAATACTGCGGAAATCACAATTAGATATACTCTGTAGAAATGATAGACTAAAACAAAGTGATAGGATTAGTCTTAGTTGATACAGGAACAATAGAAACAAGTTTTATTAATACGTAATTAATTACTTTTTATTTATACAATTAAAAATAAAACAGGTTTATTTTTCGCATTAAAGTTCAATGAATCAAATTTTTGTTGTTTAAGAAAATAAATATAAAAAAAAGAGGAGTAAGAAGATGAAGTGAAGTATTTTTGAAAAGGAAAATAAAAATAATAACACAAAAATAAAAAACATATAAATAGATATGAGGTGATTATGTTTTTTTACTGAATAAAAACTGAGATAATTATATTTTTAGCTAATACTTTGAACAAATCCAGAAAAAAAAACACTAAAGATAATAAAAATATAATTATCGAAAGAAATAAAAAATGTAATAGAACGAAAAGATTAGAATGATGCAAAAAATAAAATAATAACCAGGTATTTTTATACTAAAATCGTTGGAAATGGATGTGAAATTACAACCGAAGAAAATTAAATAAAAATAGAACAATAACGAGGAAAAGAGTAGAAAAAAGAGACAATTTCGTTGGTTAATAACGTCTTTTTTATTTTTTATTTATTTAAAATTATTAAACTAAATTCATGTAAAAATCATCCTCGTTGGGTATTTTTACTCGTCAATTACGAACTGTTAATTTCATATCATGGTTTTTTACCTCATAGTACAATTATTATTAATTAACTATGTTCTTGCTTATACTTGTACTACTGCAACAGAGGAAAACAAATGTACTTGTACATGTACTGTTGAAAAGGTTGATTCTCTTAAAGCCGATGATGAAAGTACCTTTTCTTGTTTATTTAATGACGATAAATGTAATTCCTTTGAAGCAGTTCTTCAAGTCGCAAATTCTGCAACAATTTCGGATTTAAATATAAAAGGTGGTTATCAAACTAGCAGTGAAGGTAGTTCTACAACCACTCCATCAACATTAACTCAAATTACTATTCAACAATTAGAGTCATCAGAAAAAGGAACTATTACAAATCCAGCATTCACTCTTAACGCTTCTCCAATAGATAGTTCAATTCCAATTTATATTTCATCGGGATTTGGTTATGTAAAAGTAATAGGATCTGATGGTTTAGCATTAGAAAATATTGCAGATAATACTTTACTTGTCAGTGGTACACAAATTAAAGTAAAAGGTTTATCTGAAGGTTCACGTACTGTTGCTCTTTCTGAAAATATAATTGATTTTGGATCAAATAATCTCCAACAAGGAACAGTTGAATTAAATGAACCACTTAATACTTACAAAAATAGATATGTTAACGGATTTAGTGGAGATGAATGTACTTTTGGTTCAAATGGATTCAGTCAAGAAGAGTGTAAATATTTGAATTTATACAATAATATGGTACTTAGAGTTACTAGTGATAGTTATCCAACAGATTTGAACACGTACATAGTTAACGAATGGAAAGAAATTAAATTTGAAACAGAAAATGATTTAATAATTCCAGAAAGTATAACAATCAAGTCAAATACACTTTCTATCGGTGGTAAATTCACTATCAATTGTCCTGTAACTGTTACTACTTTAAATATAATTGCTAATCCAGAAAATAAAATAACTAAAAGTATAACAGTTTCTGAAATAGTAGCAGTTGATCAAAAAACAGTATATTTTGTATTAACAAATTCTGCAGTAATCACAAAGAAAGAAGAAACTGAATCACAAAGTGAAAATCCATTTGTTGTTTATAAATTAAGTGAAACTAGTTCTAGAGTTGTTTCTTCAAGTAATGAAGAAGGAGAGAAGTGTGTTTATGAAAAATCAGCATATACTTCAAGTGACTGTAATATGTTAGATGATAATAATGAAGTAATATTGAAATTCATACCAGGTGAAAGTGAACCTGAAAATGAATTAAGTTATGACGATAAATTTAAAACAAATAAATTTAAAGGAATTGATTTAACATCTGCAACAAATGTAAATACAATTAAAGGATTTAAATTAACTTCTTTTACATTAACTAAAACAGGACTTCATTTCATTAATTGTGAAATTACTAACTTAATTTACCAGTCAGGTGTTACTATTGATTATCTTTTGTTTACCGAGAATTCTAAAGTAAATAAAGTCATTGATGGACAACCTAATTATCTATTTACAGCAAACAGTCAAACTATGTTGTCAGGAATGCAAGACTCGAGATTACATATCGATAAAGTTACTAAAGATTATTATCGTTACAGTTTTTCAAGCAATGGTGCTGTTTGTACATTAACTTGTTCAGAAAAAGATACAAAATGTAAATTTGTTGAATTTGATTGTACAAATAGTAAATTAGTGGAACCTTCTTTAATGACATTAAAATTTAAAGAACAAACATTTACTCTTTATCCAATTGAATGTTCAGAAGGAATGAAGTATGATTTTAAAGAATGTGATGGTAGTAATGCTGTTAAAATTCAAGGTTCAGATACAATGACACAAACTATTACTTGTCCAAGCTTTAAAGCTGATCATATTACAATTGAAACAGACAAAATGGTAATTACAAAATTTGAAGTAACTGGTACTGCTTTGAGTATCTTAAAAAGTGTTCCATCAACCATTGAATTTAAATCAAGTTTAACTTATATTATTGTAAATAGTGCTTATAGTAGTAGTGATAAAACAAAAAATAATTGTATTGACATTGCTGATGAATATATGAGATGTGGTTCTAGTACAAAACCAGATAATAATTGTGTAGTAACATCACTTGCACAAAATACATATGAACAAGAAGATTGTAGTAGTAGTTATATTGATCTTAAAAGAATGGATCTTGTTTTTAATAAGGATCCATCAATAACAAGTGGATTAGAAGATTCAGAAAAAGAATTTAAAAGTTTAACTGTTAAATGTGTGGATTGTAGTTCATTCACTCTAAATATTCCAAAATTCACTTTCGATGAGGAATTTGATATTTCAAATTTAAATAATATTTTCTTTACTATTAAAACTAAAGTTAGTGGAAGTGCTGGAATTATATTACCAACTCAGATTAATGGATATTTAATTCTTGATGGAGCTAATCCAGAAAAAGTTACACTTTCAATAACAGGCTCATTATATACAAATATTAATGGATTAAAGTGTTTTAGTAATGGTGAAAGTTCATTAGAAGTAGAAAGTTCTTATTATTGGTATGATAAAACACATGTTTGTGTATATGAATCAGCATCATTTAGAAGTGAAATTTGTAAGATATTTTCTAGTTATGAGAATGTTAATGTTCAAATTAATGCACCTACAACAATTTCAACCCCCCTTTCTGTCAATACATTAACATTTAGTGATGGAGCATCAACTACTCAACCAAATATTAAATGTAAATCAGTTGTTGTTTCAAAAGATACTACTTTATCTGAAGTATTTAATACATTAACAATGAATGGTAATGACAATGGAATAACAGTAACTATTAGTGAAAGTGTTGGAAAAGCTATTTTCAACGGAGATAATATCAAGTTGAATGCAAAAACAATTACTTCATATGAATTAATTAATAGTCCAAAAGGAATCCAAATATTTGGAAGCTTATCAGAACAAGCTGCTGTTCAAGAAGGAACATTTTATGGTAATCTTGAAAAACATCCAAATACATTGAAAAAAGTACAAATGGGAGATAATTTTTACCGTTATTCTAACATTGAAATTAATGATCAATGTACATATACAAATTCTAAGTTTAATGAATATGATTGTCAAAAATATCTTGATCAATTTAATACTGAAAAGTATGTTACCATTGAATATAAAAGTTCTGGAACTAATGCAAATACATTCAAAAAATGTATTGTTTCAATATCTCAACAAATTTCATCTATGAAATGCAAAGAAACTGAATTAAAAGTTGATTCTTTTTCAATTACTGACTCTCAGTTAGGAAGTGTAACAATGAACAGTCAATATTCACAAAACAAAATAATTAGTACTTCAACAATTACTTCAATTAGTCTTAGTGATACTCAAACATCAAATCTTCCAATATTTTATGGTCATGAAAATACAATAGAAGGTACAACTTTGTATTATTTCAAAATTAGTGAAAATAATGGTAGATATTATTTCAAAGAGGAAGGTGCTATAACTACTTGTGAATATTCAAATGGTGAATTTAACATAGGTGATTGTAGTTCAGTTGATTCACTTGATCTTATTATTAAAAGTGATGGATTCTCATCAAATGAGAGAAAATATAATACTGTTACTGTTGAAAGTAATGTTCAAAGTATAATTTCTATCATTGCAACAACTTTAACTCTTAAATGTTCTACTGTTACAATTGACTCAATAACTGTTGATAAGTTACAACTTCCAGACACTTATTCTGATTATTACTTTAAATCTGGTACTATTACAAATATTGTTGGTGGACTTTCTCCATTATTTATAGGAGGTTCAGAAAATATTTATTCGGTAACTCCATTTGTTGAAAATGATAATACTTATAGATATTTTAGAGAAAGTAAAAATAACGGAGAATGTACTTGTACTGACAACAATGAATTTGAAGAATGGGATTGTAAAACTAGTAGTAAATATTATGCACCAGAGAAAATGAAACTTGTGTGTGAACAAACATTTGTTTTTGATAGTAGTAACACGAAGAAGTTTAAAGAATTTAGTTTAGGTACTGAAGACATTGAACTTACTAATCTTAAAGTAAACACGGTTAATGTTAATGTTGCAAAATATAAACTTACTAACGTAGATATTGGCATTCTTACAATTAATAAAGAATTTAATGGAGGTCTTGTTTCTGGAAACATTCAAACTATCACAACAAATTCTGATTATTCATCCAATATAATTATGTATTATTCTTCTGAAAGTGTACCATCATTTGATAATTATTATTGCCATAAAATTGGAGATAAAATTTATCGTGTAAGTAAAGAAGAAAAATTCTACTGTACATTGAAGTCAGACATTGATAGTGTTTCTTTTGAGGAAAAAGATTGTAATGAAGAATATACAAGTACTAATGGAAATAAAATACTTAAGTTGACTTATAATCCATCAGCTCTAACTTTTGTATCCCCATACAATAAATTCGAAAATATTGAAAGTAGCCTTAATGAACTTGTCTTGAACGGAATAACATTAAACATATTTACTTCATCTGAAAGTATAACTAAAATTACTTTGTCATTAACAGGTATAAACACTTTCAATGTAGGAAAATTAAGCAATTATAAAATTACAGTGACTGATAAAATAGAGAAAATGATAATTTCAACAATACCACAAGACGCATATATAAAAGGAACTGTTAATGCTATTGAAACTTCATTATCTGAAAATAATATTCTCTTTGTATTAGAAGGAACTCCTGCTACTGACTCTAGTGTATCAAATTATAATAGTGTTAAAATTAGTGAAAACTTATATAGAATTACACATGGCTCAAATACAAAATGTACTTATAATCCTTCATCGGAACTTCCTTTCGTTGAATTTGATTGTAATAAATATGCTACTAACATGGAATCACCATTATTAACCTTTATGTACTCTGGTTCTGAAGACATTAGTTTAACAACTGAAAAACTTAACACATTTAGTTCTGCTATTCTTGGAAGTTCTAGTAAAATTGAAAATCTCAAGATAACTGATAAAGCATCATTTTCAACTGCTATTTCTTCTCTTGAACTCAATAAATGTAATTTTGGTACTCTTGAAATAGTTCAAGTTGGAAAATTCGTTTTCACTGATAGTACTATTGGTACTCTAAGTTTCTTAAAATCTGAATCTCATGAAGGATCTGAATTAACTCGATCAACAATAAATAAAGTTGAAAATATAGTTGAAAATTCAATTTTATGTGTTGGTGATGAATTATCAGAAATTAAAACCGGATTTAGCACTTATGCTATTAGTGCTTTAAAGAAAAGATTTTCATTAACAGCTGAAAATAAGTACTGCACACTAACTTCAGCAGGATATGAAGAATGGGATTGTACTGAAAACTATGCTGAAAACAATTATTTGTTTTTGAAACTAACTACAACTGCTACTTTACCAACTTTCCCAACTGCCTTTAAAGGTGTTGAATTTTCATCAACTAGTGCAGTGCAAATTACAAATTCGGAGCCAATTACATTTGAACAATATTCAATTGAATCATCAAATCCAATAGTCTCATTCATAGGAACAGTTACAATTTCTTCACTCTCTGTTAAAACTGATACTCCAGGCTTCTCATATTTCGAATCATTAACAATAAATAACGTTGTACTTGAGAAATCACCAAATTATATTCTCACAACTGGTAACACAGTAAGTATTCCAAATACAATTTATAGTTTATCTAGTTCTGAAACAACTAACCGTATTTCTTCAAAATCTACATTAGAATGTACTTATGTTTCAGATTGTTCATTTACAGAAGCAGATTGTAATGGTTATAATAACTATGTATTATCATCTCTAAAAGCTAATATTGTTTTCAACAATGAAAATGACAATGCAATTGCTTATTCATGCACTTCAAAAGAATGGAATAGTATTTCTTATAATACTGAAAAATCTCTTTCATTAACAGGACAACCTTTTTCTGTTAACACTATTACTTTTTATCCACAGGTAAATATTGAACAACAAATCACTATTTTACAATCTTGTGACTTTAGGAATAAAGAAACAAATAATCGTCAGTTGAGCTTAAAATTTGTTGACGGGGTGTCATTTACTGTTTTTGATATTGATAATAATAAGGTTGATCCTGTTAATTCAAATGAAAATATTCCACCTAAAAATTATTTGTTTGAAGGAAAACTTGATGGAGTCAATCCAGCTAACATGTATTTGATTGGTTGTGGAGAATCAATTTATTATTATAAAGATAAAAAATCAGACTGTTTGTGTACCTTAAAAGGAGATATTCTTAAATTGGAAGAGAGTAGTTGGACTGGTGCAAATGCATTTGAATGTTATAAGAGAAGTGATAAAGTAACTTCATACTCATTGGCATTCTCAAAAGAATCAACTGGTCAAATTAAAGTTATGGTGAGTGATATTTCATTTGCAAGCATTGTGTTTGGTGATTTACAGAAAGTCTCATTTATTAATGGCTTTGAGGAAAATGAAAATAAGGAAAATATTAAATTGACTATTGACAGTATCACTCCATGCCAGCATCTTTCATTTGATTCTAAAATTTCAGTAGTTGTTAATAATGTTGGTTCAAATGAGGCTGGATTTATATTTGCTGAACATATTAAAGTAAATGGTTTAGCAAAATCTATTATTATCACAAAATCTAGTGAAGCAATCAGTGGACTTACAAGAACTCCTTTTGTTGATGAGTCACTAAACGGTTTTGCAAGATATCATACTAAAGAAGATAGAGGGTTGAATTGTTATCCTGGTGATACTGCTGATTGTATTGTTAGTGAATATTCTTTATATTACACATATCAAGCAGGTAAAGAAACTCAAATTACTCTTGTTAGTTCATTTAAAGAAATTGTATCAGATTTAGGAACATCAGATGATACACTTACAATTTCACGTGGTGATGGTATTAAAGATGATGTTGAACTTACTACATTCACTGCTAAATGTAAAACAACCATTCAGGGTATTAAAATTAGTACATTTATTCCATCTAATAAATACGTTCTTCTTGATAATCATCCAGAAAATATTCAAGATAATTCGAAATCTAATTATTATTATTCCTCTTTATCTAGTGCTAAACCTAGTGGTTCTGCAAATATTGTGCAATGTGGTGATTATTACAGAGTAACTAAAGAAGATGTACAATGCAAATGTTACTACGATAACTTACTTCCTGATTGTGAGATTAATCCTAATGATTTTGATTATATTCTAAAACCAAAATCACAAAGTAGTGACACTACTTATAAAATAGAAAAATTATGGAAAACAGTATCATTTGATGACGCACAAGAAGGAGATATTGTTGAAATCGCTTCCAAAAACAATGTTATTATTATTCCTCAGAAATCAATTAAAATAACAGGTAGTTCTATGACAGTTTCATTGGATTATAACAAACTTAACGACATTCCATTCATTGAAATTAATGGTGTAACTGTTACAAGTGTTATTAATACAGAAAATGCTGGTTCTCAAGTTCTTTTTGGAAGTGATACTTCTCCTGATAGTTCTGTTTCTTTTGCAACTTGTTCTCTCACTTATTTCAGAGGATTTGCTGATTCTAAACATAAGAGTTGTAGTTGTGCTGTTGATGAATCAAATAATTATGATAAAAATGATTGTATTTTAAGAAGTTCTTCATTGGATCTTGATATTGAAATTGAATCTCATACTGTCCAATACCCTTGGAATGTTATTAACATATTAAAAACATCAACTCTTACTCTTAGTAAAGATAAAACGGTAAATACAATTAACCAAAAAGATGGTTTTGAACTCATACTTAATGGAGATTTATCAACAAGTGTTCTTCTTAACCCTAGTTGTAAAGATTATTTGTATGTTGACTTGAATGATGGCAGTGCTAATATAAGAATTGAAAAGTCATGTGTTTATTATTTAAATGCCAAATCTGACTCATATCTCGATAATGCACTTCGTCCTTATGTTGTCAAATGTGGTGAGTCAAATTATCGTGTTGGAACTGATATTGAATGTAAATGTAAACTAACAACATCCGGTTCTATTGAATTAAACAAAGAAAATATCGATTATGTTGATTGTAGACATTACTTCCCTGACCTTTCAGATTATTATTTTGATCTTGGAGATAAAAATGTAATGGTTAATGAAGATGTCAAGTTGAAAGGATTTTCTGGAATTGTAAATGACGATTTTTCAATTGGTGGTGATGGTTCATTAACCTTAAGTAGTCTTGAACTTAGTAAAAACAAACTTACATTTACTGGAAAAAGTGTAGAAATTGCTTCTGCTAACATTGCAGCAAACGAAAAGCTTATTGATAAAACAACAGAAAAAATGACTATTAATTCTTTGACAGTTGGAACATCTAATGGACCTTATATTTTGTCATATGGTGCTAAAGATAAAGCACTTACAATTTCTGGTGAAATTGAAACATCTGTCAAAAATTCTATTATTGATGTTTTATATGCAAATCATGTAGGTGTTACTATACCAAAACAAGATAAGTTAAAATCCATCTCATTGAATGGTAGAACTACTGTGTATCTTGGAGTAGATCAAACTCCTGGTGATACTGTTAATTGTTATATTACTTCTTTTAATAGTAATTATGATTTACAATTCAGTACTATTAATTGTCCATGTGATACTGAAAAGTGTATAATTAATGTTCAATCTACAAGTGTAAATCTTGGAGGTTCAGATTCAACTGCTCAATGGGTAATTCAACAAGAAATGGTATCATTTACAAATCCAAAAAGTATTGCACAAATGACTGTTAATTCTCAATCTAAAACAACTATTACTACTGAATCTCCTTTGACTATTAAGAATTTGAATGTTGACAATACCATTGTATTATCTGGAAGCTTTAATATTGAAAGTCTTGATGCACAAAAAGTTGAAGTTGCAAGGGAATCAAATGTACAAATTGATAATGCAAAATTCAGTTCATTTGTTTCTAAAACTAGTAATGCTGTAACAGTAGATGTGCAGTCTACTACAGAAAATACTTTTGAACTTGATTGTTTAAATTGTCAACTTTCAACTAAATCTTCTGATAACTCAGCAAAACAAACTATTAAGAAACTTGTTATGGGAAATTCTAGGTATTATAAATTCACGGAAAATGCTATTTTCACAATTAGTCAAATTAGTTTGGATTCAGAAGGTTCATTTGAATTATTAAAAATTGATAATGGAGCAACTCTTACATTTGACTCAAGTATTGAACAACAAACATTTACATATCCACTCCTCATTGCAGATTCATTTATTAATGAAAATATTATTGTTAATGAAGCTAATTCCAATAAGTTTAAGAAATTATGTAAATCTTCTAAATTATTTGTTTATAATTCAGAGTCAATTGAAAGTATTAGCGCTAACTCTTTATCTGAGTTGTGTCATTTTAATGGTCAAAAAACGGTGTTTACCGAAGACAATGCAGAAAATTGTAAAGACATTCCTCTTTGTATTTTAGAATTGGAACAAAATCCTAGCGAAAGTTTGAAAGCAAATTATGACCGTGTTATCTGTAAAAAAGATCTTGAATTTGAGACTGATAATGACGTTACCGTTGAGTGTGATGACACTCATACAATTACTATTGTTAATCCAAACCCAACTGAAGTTAGAGTTAATTCAATCAGATGTAATTTGCATTTAAGCAGTGGACCATTCATCATAAATTCTTTATCTGGTTCTGATAATATTGAAATTATTGCTGAAGAAAGTACAGTATCTGTTACTGTTAAATCTGTTAAATGTGGTTCAATTTCTACTTCTTCTTCACTTACTATTGATGGAGATGTTATTTGTTCAAGTATTAAAGCTTCTTCTCTTAAATTGTCATCTGGTTCTCTCAGTTGTTCTAATAATATTATTTCCACTCAATTAGAAATTGATCAACATTTTAATGGTTTATTGAAAGTTTCATTGTTAAGTGCTCAATCACTTATTGATGGAAATAAGGAATTTTTGAATCATGCTATTACAAGTCTTGGAGGTGAGTTGATATATAAAGACTATTACATTGCAGTAAAAGATGCTAACAACGCGGAAAGTAGCAAAAAATGTTATACTGTTGGTGATGTTCTTGACATTTCTGAGCTTAGATATAGTAACAATAAAGAACATAATTGTGATAGTGATACTGGAATTGTTGTTAGCGTAGAATCAAAAGAAATTATTGTGTCAAAAGAAGTTAAAATTGACAGAGAAATCACAAGTGGTATTAGTAATGTTTTGTTTACTGGTACAGGGTCATTAACACTTACACATTATAAAATTAGTTATGCAAGCTTCTATGTTAAATCTGATATTACAGCATCGGAAGGGTGCTCTGCTCTTGTATGTGCATCAGGTGTATATAATGGATTTGATGATTTGACAATAAAAACTGTTGAAAATGTTGTAATTAATTATGCTAAGCGTATTTTTATTGAAGATGTTGGAACTTTAACTATAAATGGAAAGAGTGATGGTGAAATTGAAATTAGTATTAATTCAAATAAATTCTCTGGTAGTAGTCGTCCAGTTATTTTAGTTAATTCTGATGATGATAATAAATTTAAAGTTTCATACAACGAAATTTGTAAAGGCAGCTTTACTGTTATAAAGTCTTCCAGACCATTAAATATCGCTTCAAATAATGAAAACGATGTACTTCTTTGTAATAACAAAGTGCTTTATCATAAATTTGATAAATTAGAGAATGTTCCACATATTAGTTGTGATGACGAATTGGTTGAATATGACTCACAGCTTAATGCTGACCCATACGAGTGTAAAAACACTAATGGATTGAATTGTGTTGCTACATACACTGGTAGTGCTACTAATCTTGAAAACATTAATGCACAAACACTTATTATAAAGAATAAAAACAGTGATGAGAATAAAAATTATATTATTTCTGAAAAAGTAGAGAATTTGATAATTGAAGGTGATGGAAAAGCCGATTTTACAATTCTTCCTTCTACAATTACAGTGAATGGTAATGTTGAAGTTACTTTCACTCATTCATCAAGTGATTTAAGTATTCCCCATTATATTACCGGAAGTGAAGGTTCTGATATTACAATCAATTGTGAAACAAAAAGTGGATTACATATTTCTTCAATTCATTCTGATGGTAGTGTTTCATTTAATCAGTGTTCTGGAAGTTCTTTGATTGATGGTGTTGTTAAAGTGAATAAAATGGCTCTTAGTGCAAGTAAGTTTTCTCTTTATAGTGATTTTGAAGTTGTTGGTTCATTATCAGCAACTCCCATTTTAGAAGAAAACGCAGATTATACAGTATTCACATTGAATTCTGCCTCAAATAAATTTATTGTAAACTCTGTAGATCAAGTTGGTACTTGTACTATTCTTTTAAATACTAGAAATCTTGTTGTAGAACCTGTTGTTTCAATTCCAGAATTTATTAGTTCCAATAGAATTTATTATAAAAATTGTGATGCAAATCCAACTGCTTTAGCGTTTGATATGTGTACATTAAGAAGTGATATTACCTCTATTGACACTCTAAATATTCAAGAGTCGGCTTATTATCAATATTACTCGATTTGTCCTGATCCAACAAAAGGAATTGATTTATCAACTGTTACAATTAACAAATTAAATGGATTAGAAGCTGTTAATTATTATTCTATTAAATTAGGTTCTAATGTTGCAGTACAGTCATCTACTTCTTCTCCTGTTGTTATAAATTCTTTGAACTTTTCTGATAGTGTTACATTAGAAAGTAAGTACGAAATAAATAAATTGATATGTCTCAGTGGTGAATGTTCTCTTGTAGTTGCAGCTGATACTGTTATTACTTCATCTCTTGAAGGAGTAAAATCATTTAATATTACAATTGAACCTAATGCTGTTTTTACATACCGTGGAACAAATGAATTAAATATAAGTACTCTAACTATTAAATCTGCTAATGGTTTATCTTTCTCAGCTTTATCTGCTTCTATTTCATTTGAAGCAATTGTATTTACTCCTATTACTTCATCGTCTTCATCTTATGTCTTTGTTAAAACACTGAATGGTCTTGAATCTATTTCAGTTGTAAAAAGAGATGGTGTTGTTTTAGCTGAAAGTAGTAAGTATCCAATTGTTACTTCTTCTGACGAAATAACAGTAACTATAACAGAAAATGAAAAAGATGGAAAAGGTAGAAAAACTGTAGCTTGTAATTCTAAAACAGTACTTTACTTAAATCAAACACAACAGAATGAAGATTCTTCCAAATTTGTATGTCCTGAAGTTATTACATGTACTATGTCTAGTCCTTCCAGTACTTGTGTTCGTGGTAAAGATGATAGTCAAGAATATGTACAACAGTATAAATATGTTTATACAAGTGGTTATGATGTTACTTCAATTAACTTACCAAATAATAATAAATTAACCCCATCATATGATATTGTTGAAATTAAAGGTAATCACTCAAAAAGTATAAAAATTGAAAATGGTGGAAGTTATTTGTTGGACATTGCTTCTTCTTGTTCAGGTGGTTCAGTCAGTTGTATATCAAGTGATGATAGTAGTGCATCATTGAGTTGTACTGTTAGGCTTTCACTTAATGATGGTACAATTTCTGTTAATGGAAAAGGAATTGTTATTGAAGAAGATTCCACATATGAGTCTGCTAGTAATTCTGTTATTAATATTCCAAAAGATGCTGTTGTAGATATATCTTCAATTGTTGGAACCACTATTAAACTTAACTTACAAGAGAAAGGTACTGTTAATATTATGAAGTATGGTAGTTTCTCAGAGATATTAATGAGTGATGGTTCAGTTATTAATGCTTATGACGCATTTGATTCTTCAGTTATTAATTATAATGGCGGAGAAATCATTGTACAAGGTGATAATATTGTAACTCTTAAAGAAATTAACATTCTTGAAGGTTCAATTAGTAATGGAGAATGTCGAACTATAATTCGACCATCTAACTTTGATGATGTAACAAATCCAAAAAAGATTTGGGAAGGAAATGTACCTTTTTCAAATATTGTTGGTATTAAATATTACAAATATTCTGGATCCGTTCTTGAGGCATGTGTTAGTTCTTCATCAGAACATAAATTTGGTGATGTCTATTGTTCTTCTTCATATGCAAATAGTTCTATTTGTTATTGTTCTTATGATCCATATGTTGACCAATCATGTATTTTAAGTTGCGAGGAAACAGAAAGTAAGGAATGTGTGTTCCATGATGAAAATTCAAATTCACCTTTATTTGATAAAGTTCAATTACAACAAGGTCAAAATAAATTGAAAATTGAATCTTCTATGAAATTATTTAAATTAGATGGTATTGAATTACAAGAAATTGAGGCTGTTGTTCCTATTACTATTTATTCAATTGAGGATTCTGATGAAAAAGAATGCGTTCTTACAATTTCAGGTAGTAATACATTATTATCCATAGAACGTATTCATCTTGTAAATCCAAAATCAGTTCTTACTCTTTACGTTAGAGAAGTGTCAATTAGAGAATTGTATATTGAAAATGCTAATTTTGAAACTAGTGCTGTTATTACATTGCTTGAAAGTAATACTCCTATTATATCGTTTTCTGATGCATATGATACTGGTGCAATTTCCTTACCGACTGTTGAAAGACAAATTGTAATGAAAAATGCTAGTATTACATTTAAAAATCAAGGTGCTATTGCTATTTATGGACCATCAAAGGATGAAACATTTATTGATCCAGAGACTAATAGTCATTATAATGCTGATTTTAATCCAACTGTTATAGAAGACACACAGATTCATCTTGTTAGTGACACTAATAAGTGTTATGAAAATAATAGCACTAAAACCAAATCTGTCATTTATTTCGATGTTGTCGGAAGAATTTCTGTTTCAAATATAGAAGTTGACTATAATTGTCTTAGTAACGAAAGTAGTGAAAATTCAGTTGCTAACTTAATCTATACGAATATTCCTAATTATATTACTGTTTCAGGTACTCTTTCAAGTAATTTGAGAGTTGATGAACAAAAGTATATTATTGTTGTTGCAGCTCAAGATTTTGATGATATTGAACAATATAATATTCCAGAACTTTCATGTGTTGTTTCTGACACATTCCGTTCAAATTCATTCTCTGAAACTGCTAGTGATGTTTGGTCTTCCCCAACGTGTCCATGTACAGGAAATGGATGTATTATTGATACAACTAAACCATCAGTTGCTATTCGATATAATTTGGACTCAAAACAATTAGATAAATATTCTGCTAAATACGGAACAATGATAGGGTCTGATGTTACTATTCAAACTCTTGTAGTTCAAGGTTCTGAAGAACATGATAATTATGCTGTTACTTGTTCATTAACACGATCTAAAATCACAGAATTGCAATTAGAGAATTATGGTAAAATAACATTTGATGAATCTCAAAATATTAATAATATTATTGGAGACAACAATACTAATACTTCCGTCATATTGAGAAATAGTATTACATTAAAAACAAATGAAATTAGAAATACTAATCTTAATCTTGTTGGTTCATCTATTTATCTTGCTCGAAGCTCAGTTGGTGATTTTTCTGGACAAACTATTAGAATTAGTTCTAACGGTCATTTTGATTTGTATTCAAATAATGTAGAATTTACAAAAGATACTATATTTAACATCTCATTTAACTCTCCTGGACAATCTCATTCAATTTCTGTTGATGACGATGTTTCTGGTAATTCATTATCTATCTTAAACGCTCAATTCCTTGTTAATATTCCTTCTGGTCATAGTAAATGTACATTTGCTTTCTTAAGAATTAACCAACCAGTTGACAACGTTGATGTCACTCTTGTTAGTCCATTGTCAAAAATTAAAGGTGATAGTTCATCATTTAAGGTTTACTCTCTTTGTGGAGGACTTGTTATTTCTGATCTTCCTGAGGACCAAGTTTCTTGTCCAAATGATAGAATGGCTCGTTCTATTGAAACTAAAGAATTCCCAATGTATATGATTGCGGTTATTGTTGTTTTCGTCCTTGTATTAGTTGTTGTTGCTGTTGTTTTCATTGTTTACATTATCCATGTTTATATTGTCCGTAAGAGAAATCTTAAAGTATTTGAAGAAGGAGAAGAGGTTGATATTGAAGATGATAAAAAGGAAGAAGAAATTGAAAATAAACCAAATGATAAAAAGGAAGAAGAAATTGAAAATAAATCAACTGAAGCTAAAGATGTTCAAAACAAAGATACAACTGCATGAGTAATTCTTTGTTGAATGAAAAATAATTTCATTATTATTTTCATTTTTAAATAAATCAAAAACTAATTGATTTATTTTTATTATTTTCATGTTTTATCAACAGTAATTCTTTATGTTTAACGAGAAAAGGATATACTTCATGTTTAAAACACCCAACACAAACCCTAGTACAAATTCAAACTTCAACTCTCCCAGTTATTTTCTGGTTATGACGGTGTATTTGAATTAGAAATGTATTAGGTAAAGTTGCAAAGGGTGTAGCATGATATTATGGTAGAATATTACATGGTGTAATATAAGGAACTACTGAAGTGTGGGTATGACTAAAAGAAAATTAAACATAATAATATAATGGGAATGAAATAGTCTCTTCTTTCTTTCATAAAATAAAGAAAAAAGGAAAAAGAAAATGTTTAAAATTAAGATAGAAAATAAACAAAAGGTTAAAAAGAAGAATTAAGCAGAAGAAGGATGAGAAGACATTAATAAGAAAAAATAAAGCAAAGAAGTGATTTTCTCAATTTGCAAGAAAAAACCTAAATGATAAGTTAAAGAAAAAGATTACTGTTTTTTAAACAGCTCAGGGATTAATCTCCACTAAACTAGGAAGAATATATGAAAAATCTATTACCATTTAATTAAGTAATTTTTAATTATTCATTGAGTTAATTCAAATAAGAAATTGTAAGAAATGACAATTCTTGTATAATGATTATTGATAATTTTTAATGGTAGTTTGTATTTATTAAAAGAAATCAAAACATAATTAAAGTATAATTATAAATATATTCGAATATTAATATGTTAGTATGAAGTACTAAAATAAATAAAAGTAATACTATACATTTTTATTATGTTCAATCAAAGAATTTAATTGAAAATGATTGAATTGATTATTTTATTTTGGTCTTTTTTTATTCTTCTTGATAAACACAAATTAATAATAGAATATAGGAATAATTAATAAAAGAGTAAGAAAGATGAAATAGAAACAAAAGAATAAGTATTTTGTTCAATGGTTTATGATAATTTTAGAATATACCAAACTAATTTTCAAAGATTTTTGGTAGTAGGCATTTCATATTTTTGTTTACCAAATTTAAAATATTAAAAGACTGAAATAATCCCAAGAAACACAATTTTGTTATAAATAAAATTTGATAAGAAAGGAAAGAAGATATTTAAAGAAAAAAAGAACAGAACTTCAAACAAGAAATCATAATACATATATGAATACACTAAGTATAAAGTAAGAGATGAAAGACTTAATTAAGAAAGAAGAAGCTAGTAATTAAAAGAAGTGAAAGTAAGAAGAAGTACAAAACAGGGAATATAAAATAGGAAGAAATAAGCAAGAGAAAGTTAAGAGACTCTATCAAACAGATAGAGGAGATGAATAAAGAAATATAAAAAGAAAACAAAAACATGTAATTAGGAAATTAAACAAAGTAATGTGAAAGGATAATAATGAAAAGCATCTGTTGAGATGACCATTTCTAAGAGTAGAATCTAAATAGAAAAGTAATATGAAATAAAAGGGACATTCAAATGATTAATGTGGTGATCAAATGAATGAAGAAATTAAAAGTAGTTTGAAGTTGTTTTTTGTATTTATTACTTAAGGAAACATTAAGAAACCATCATGATATACCACAAAGAAATATCATGAACAACTATCCAAATAAATTATTACCTCGAGTTCATGATCCGAGTGTATGGAATTCACATAATCGAATCATGTTACAATGAAAAGGGATATAAATTGAAAAGGAAGTTGAAGAAAGTAATAAAGAAAATAAACAACTCATAGAAGATAAATCTGTTATTTAAGAATCAAGAAAAGAGAATAACAACAGTAGAAGATAAAGAATAGAAATAAATATAATTGAATAAATTATTTAAAATATTTATGATAAAAATATAAAATAATAAAAAATAAACATAATAATAATAAGAAGAAATGTATAAAGAATAGAATAATAAATATAAATATTAACATAATATTAAACAACAAATGGTTATAACGATTATATAATAAATAAAATTGTATTTAATAATTATTTAATATTTTTATTAGTTATTATAAATATAACATTATTTCATTCATTATTTAGTTGTTTATTTTATTATTTTCATTTTTATTTATCTTTCATTATTTGCATTGTTCATTTCATTTAGTTATTTTTATTTCTTATTCTTTTATTATCCTTTCTTTTCTAGAAGTATTTATTCTATGATATATTATTTCATTTTTTAAGTTTTTATTCAATCAATTGTTATTTAATTTATTCTTTTTATTCTTTTTCTTTATCATATTCACTTTCATATTTTTATCATTATCATTGAAAATATAATACAAGAAGAAGTTAAAGAAATAGAAGAATCATAATTACTATTAATAAAGCAACTAATTAAGTATTAATAAAATTGGTTTCTATTGTTCTTGCATCAGCGGAGACTAATCACAATGAGTCTTCTTCTTGTAGCAACTCTATGGAGTATGTTTGATTATGATAAAAGCAGTATTCCATGACATCCATCATGTTTTTTATGACAACGTTTTTAATTTCTTTCTCGATGTCAATCTCAATTTTTAATTCTTTAATTAATTTAATACTTGAATTATTCACTAATCCATTTATTAAAATTACTACTGGATTTATTTTGACATCTTTTAATTTTTCTATTTTCATTAGCATATTCTTTAATTCCTTATACTTATTTCTTTTCTTCAAATACACTCCATTAATATTGTGATCAGCCACAATAGTCATATCAAATAATAAACAAGTTTTATTCTTTTTATCTAATACATATATATCTGGTCTTTTGTGATATTGTCATTCACTTTTAGGCATGATTTGTTTGTTCCATATCATAGTGATGTTTTTATATTGGAACACTGTTTCATATTTTATTTTTATATTGTTTATTGAATGTATATTTTCTTATTAATCAATATTATAATGCCAATATGGTCATGTTTTTCATTTTTGATTTATTATTATCAATACAAGATAGTAGAATGTGTTCTACTGTAGCTATCTTGTCTTTACATAGTGTTTAGTATTTTAATCTTTCATTTTTCATTATTTTTGCTTTCTTATACCCACAAAATATTGCTCCATCTTGCATTTTAGTTAATTGGAGAAATGCATTCTTTTTTATATTGATGGACTTCCATGCTTTCACTGTAGTAGTTTTATCTACTCCTTTTGACTCAAACCATCTTCTAAAATGTCCACTTATTTGATGACACTTCCATTTTTTGATGTATTGGTCGGTCAATAATTTCTTTATTTCTACTTCTTTTTCTTTTTTCTTTTTTCTTTTCTATCCCTTCATTTATTATTTCTTCTATTTTTGTTTCATTTATTTTATGAATTGGTGTTTTTTAATTCTATTCCATATTCCCTTCTTACTGTACCATCTATCTAATATGTTATTTCCTATTTCACTTTCTCTGGTACAATAGTACATCACTGTTCTAACTAATTCAATAACATATTCGTCCCTTATATTTATTAATCCTTCACCCATTTCTTCTATAATGACATATAACCTATCTTTGGAGTTTCACCAATGTATTTTGCATTTCTTAAATATTTTCTTATCTCCAAATCAATTTTATCTAGGTCAGTGATTTTCCAATTTACAACTGATGCTGAATATCTGAAGATATTGATTACTTCCGTGTTTATTCTAGTAATATATCTTCTATTACTACTTTCATCACTGTTTATTTCTTCCATCTTTTGATTCATTTTTTCTTTGATGGTTTTACAATTGAAGGTATTATCAATTTCGTCGGACTGCCATATTCCTAAGTATTTATACAAGTCTTCACCTTCAATGATTGGGATAATAATAAGAAGAAAATATAAAGAAGTAAAAAAAGAATGTGGTAAAAATTATAACTGATATAATTGTAAAATCTCTGTGTTATAAAAATATATTCAGAAGAAATAATAGAAAAATACAAAGAGTCTTCATGAGCAATTGATAATAAAAAGAATTTGATTAATACTTAATTAGTTGCCTATTATTTTTGTTTTTGTTAATTTCATAACAATTTTGAATTAGAAATTTTATTCTTTTTTTTTTGTGAATTTAATAAACCCTTGAATAAGGGTTATTTAGAAGAAAAGAAAGGATTTTTTACTAAAATTTTTTCATATCAAATGGAAAAATCACAACCATCAACAAATCCGATTGATCTAAACAGTGAATGTTTTGATCCTATTTCATTTATTAATAGGAATATAGCCGTATTTGATAGTAATAAATTAAATAAATTAGCAGAAAGTACTGTGAAAGAACAAATTGCAATTCAAAAATCAGTGTTTGAAACACTCCAAAAACAAGACCGGCTTGAAGAAGAAGCAACAAAATCATTAAGAATAGCCCCTGATAAATTTAATGATGTTAGACAGTCTTTAAATTCACTTAATGGAGATACTCAATATACTGAAGCTTTATTGAAAGGAATTTGTGATGGAGTTACTTTGTTGGGGTTAGCAAGAACAAACATCGGATTTGTTGTTAAATTATTACATCATCTTCAACAACTAGATGTTTTAATACAAACTTGTGAACAGGCATTAAAAGATAATTTACCGTTAAGTGCTGCTGATTCTTTAAGAACTGCAAAATTAATAATTGAGACATATGCTGATGTGAAAGATGTTGATGTTTTTGCAACTACTATTATGAAACTTCATCATCTTTGTAATGATATAATAACAATAACCAAAGAAGTTGTTGTTCAATTTGAATCAAATGGAAGTAATAAACGACAAATGAGAGATTATTTTAGTTTAGTTGATGAATTATTTGATGAATATAAACATAGTTTTATCTCTTATTTAGCAACTCATTTAACATTGGGATATACAAATGCATTTCCTTTGAATGCACCACAGTCAAGTCTTTCCAATATTGACCAAAGATATAAATGGTTTTTAGATAAAATTAAAGTTGCAAAATATAAATATGATAATACATTACCTTCAAGTTGGAGATTTTGGGAAGTTATGGCACAAGATTTTTGTGCCACTTCAAAAGAGTCATTCCATGAATTACTTGAAAAATCATCAAAGGGTGATGCAGAACTCTTTACTACATGTTTAGTAAAAGCAATTAGAACTACAAGAGCATTTGAAAATGAAATACTAAAAAGAGTATCAACCAATAATGATAAACCTTTAATTTTTGAAGGAATTATTGGAAAATGTTTTGATGGATATATGGATTTTTATATCGAAAAAGAACGAGAAAATGTTATGACATTCTTAAATAAATTTATAAAAGAAGAATTTTTTGAGGTTGATGATGGGGTTGTTGTTTTATTATCATCTAAAGACTTGATATTATATTATAGAAAATGTAGTGAAAGATGTGCTTCATTAACACATGGAGAGCCATTGATGGAATTATGTAAGGTTATTGCAAGTTGTACTGTAGAATATGCTAAAAGTCTTCAACAACGAATGAGTACACCAAATAAAAGAGAAATGATAAAAAGACAATGTCTTGTAATTAATACATTAAAATATATTTATTTTCGTATTGAACGGTTATTAACAGTATCATTTGGTGAATTAGGTGAAGAAATTAAAGAGCCTATGACAAATATGCAAAATGGAATTATTAAGATTGTTGGAGAAATAGTTGAACAATTAGTTGTAACTATACTTAAACCAGTTGATGACATTATGACAAATATGACAAAAGAAAATTGGTCTCCAGTTGAAGGAGAAACAAATTGGGAAATAGATTATGTTGATAAAATGACGATTTGTATTAAAAAGAATATGGGTATTATTGATGATTATTTAGTTAATGATTATTATCTTCAAATATGTGAATTAACAACTGCACTTTTTTGTGAAAAATATATTGATACTCTTTTTAAATTAAAAAGAATTAATGAATTTGGAGCACAAATGTTGTTAATGGATTATAGTCAAGGAAAGAACTTCTTTCTAAAATTACCAAATAGAAAAAATCCTATTACACTTGATGGAATTGGAGATACAAGTGTAAAAAATACTATTTATGATGTTAATGAATATTCAACTGAATGCTCTAAAGAATATTCAAAAGCAGAAGGAATTTTAAAAATTTTACAAATTACCGATAAAGACAAAGCAATGTCTACTTGTCAATATTTCTTCCCAGAAATGAGTGCAGACTTTTTCCCAAAAGTTTGGGCATTACGTGATAATAGGATGTTGAGTGCTGTAACTTCTAAGTTGAATTTCTCATTTTATAAAAGTAAAAAAGAACAAATAGCAAAAGCTTTCTCTACAATCTTGAATTAATTCAGTTTAAAATGTTTTTCAAAAATAAAGTTTTAATAATTATTTTTATTTAACTACTCTAATTTTTTCTCTTAATTTTTCAATTTTTCAATTATTCTACTTTTTATTTTGTTATTCTTTTTAAAACCAATTTTATTATTTCTTAAAACTCTATTTTCAATTCGTTTATGTTGTTTATGACTTGCTTTAATTTACCTTGTAAATGAATAACATAACATTAATTTCTTTAGTTTTTTTTTTTATAAACTGTGAAAAACTGAGGAATATTTTTCTTTCGTAATATTATTTTCATACTACGAATTATAATATTTTATTTATTCAGTGTTTTTGTTTTTCATTGTGTTTTTTTTTTTTTTAAGAAAAAGAGAGCTTCTACCAATCTCTGTTGCATCTACATTGTTCGTTTTGTTTGACTAAGAAGTATAAATTCAAATCCAGTTAAATAGTTCAAAATAATTAATAGAAGAGGATGGAGATTAAGACATACCTTCCATATATTAAACCATTGTTTCTTGGGTTGTGTTTCTTTTTATTATTATGTGGATATCAAACCACTCAAAACTTTCAGTCAGGAATTAATAAGAATGATGGATATATTTCTATTGCATTAGTGTATGGTTTTTGTGGTATTGGTCAATTCGTCTCACCAATTCTTGTAGATTTCTTAACTCCTAAATTCTCATTATTTTTTGGAGGTATTTGTTATGTATTTTATATTGCAACAAATGTGTATTTAATACGTTCATTATATTTTATAGCATCAGGGGTATGTGGATTTGGATCATCACTGTTATGGGCTGCTTCAAGTACATTACTTTCTGGATATGAACAAAAATGTTCACACCCATCATACATTTACACATTGTTTTATGTACCAGTTTACTTTAATTTTCTAGGTAATATTATTCCAATGATCTTTTCACCATCAACTCCTGCTATATTATTTATGGTATTAACATGCGTCACTGCTCTTGCTGTATTTCTCTATTTATTTTCTTTTAACTCTCCACCAGTTCCAATGGAAAATATGAAAGAATTATTATTAGCTTCACTAAAATGTTTTTCAAATTGGAGACTTGTTCTTTTATTTCCATTAGCTTTATTATTTGGATTTAGTCGTTCATTTTATTATACTTCAATGCCAGTTCTTGCACCATTAAATGTAACATCATATATATATATTTCTATGGGAATAACAATGACATTATCTACTTTTTGTTGGGGATTTTTTAATAGTAAATTTACAGAAAGAATAACATTATTTATATCTGTTTTTGCAGAGACTCTTGCTGTTATTCTTGGTTTTATTATTAATGAAGTTTATCTTCATAATACAACTAATGTTCCACAAAATGATATTGGACTTGATGTTTGTGTTTGTGTACTTGGTGGCATTGCTGGAATTGCTGATTCTGGATTAGAAAGTATTACTATTGCTCTTTTAAATAAAATTTGGCCAAAACAAGTAGCTCCATTAAGTGCATGGAGAGTTGTTTATTATTCAGTGATGTGTATTGCATTATTATATTCTTCATATATCACAACAAGAATTGTTTTAATAATCTTTGGAGCAAGTGCGATATTTGGATTAATAACATTAATATTTATTAATATAATGTACAACAAAATTTATAAAGAATATGCATTAAATAATAATGAAACAATTAAACATCAAGAAGAAAAACACGAAGCTAGAGCAATTATTAATAAAGAAGAAAATAATTAAAATTTTCAAAACATATTAAGGTTTAACATAAAAATTATAAAATTTATTCTTTTTGAAAAGAAGGAAAAGAAAAAACAGTAGTTGAAATATCTTTAGTCTTTAATACTATTATATAAAGAGGAAAGCGATTTCAACACTGCGATTTTAATAAAAGAAAGTTTACGCAGTGATGGTAACCGAGAAAAAATACATAACTAGTTCGTTTAATTCTTTTTAATAGAAGAATCCAAGAATTCTTCCTCCAGTATGTTTAGCTCTAGCTTCAGTATTATCAAGAATACCATATGATGTAGTCAAAACAAGTGCTCCAAAATGTCTTGATGGAAGTAAATTAGCTTCCCATTTATCAAATTCACTAAGAGTAACATTAAATCTTGGTGAAATAACAGCACATTTGTTAAGTCTACCATTTAAATTAACAACAATCTTTCCACTTCTATGAGTATCAACAACGGTATAGTCAGTAATGTATTGATGTTTCATCATAACGTTCAAAAATTCACAAATAACTTTTGAAGCTGGTCTAATCATAACTTGTCTTTTACCTTGTTTTTCAGCATTAGTAATTGATTTAAGAGCATCAGCAAGAACGTTAACTCTGACCATAGGTTATTTCAATTTTTTAGAGTTTTTCAGGGTTTCTTTTATAGATGTGTTTAATACTTTATTATTATTATTTATTATTTAATTATTATATTTTAATATTTAAATAAAAATACTTTTTAATATTTTATTTTGAAATTTTCAATGAATTAAAATTAAAAAGAAGTATTTAATAATTATTTATTTAAATAAATGATGGTGGAGATGGTTTAAATATAATATGAAAAAAATTAGTAAAACCTCTTGGATATGGAGATGTTTCATTTTTATAGTTCAAAGAAAATTGTTTTCTTAAAACAATTTCTTTCCTTTTTCTTTCTATTTGAGTAAAAATGTTATTGTTTTCTTGTCTTTTAATTTCACTTGATTCATTAATTTGTTCTTCATCTTTATCATTTTGAGAAGATTTTTTCTTATCACATTTTTTACAATAACATTTATGAGATACACCATTTTCTTCTAAGAATTGTTCATAAGCACGATATTTTTGTTTTGTGAGCTTGATATTTTCATAAGTAGTTTTACCATTGAGAGCAAGATATATATGAGAGATGAATAATGACCCTAACATTAAATTAGTAATTGAAAACATAAAGAAGATAGTAATAATGAACAGAAGATTTATTATAGAACCACCTGGCATAAATAAAATGTGATAGAAACTAATTAACCAAGCAGTAACAGAATTTATAAATACTACACAAACAAATACAACAAATCTTCCTTTATTTCTTTCTCCAACACAATTTCCAATCCATCCACAATGATGGTCAAATTCATTAACACATCTATTACATATTCTACAATGACTTCCTCTTAATGGTCTTACTAAATTACATGTTTCACAAGTATTTCTTGGTAGTATTTTATTTTGATATCTTACATTATAAAACTGTTTTACTGGAAATCCAAATGGTTTAAATCTTGGCATATATCCAGGATCAACACAATTTAAATAGATAAGAGTTCCTAATAACCAAAGCCAATTAAATAACATATATACTGTTAATGGAATTTCCCAAATTGTTCCTTGTGTTATTTCATTAGTAAGTAATACAGTTTTACCACCAGCAATAACAAGGAACGAAAAAGCACAATACATAGGGATTTGAGTTGTAGTTGGCTTTTTAATTAAATGCATTTTAAAAAATGAAAATTTAAGTACTGTTTCAATTTGTTTGACATAGATAAAGATTTTCCATTTTTAATAACTAAAATATTAAAAAATGTATTACTTAATGTTATTTGGGACAAGCAGAAGGTTTATTTGTTCCAGTATATGCAGCACAAATATCTCTTATATAATCATCTAATGTAGTTGCATTACATAGATATGAATCATAAAGACAATAACGTTCATTATTAATATAAACAGTTGGACACCATGTTGATCCCATTTGAATTGGTCTATCAACTGCTTCTTTCATTAAAGTATTTCCATAAGAACCAAATGCACATTTAATTAAAGACTCAGGATCCATATTTGCTTGTCGTGCACAAGAAGTATAATTTAAAGGAATTAAATCAACACTTTCACCCATACAATTATAAAAGTCAAATGCTTTTGATGCATTATATATTTCAAGTGCACATGTAAATAAGAAATCACCAATTACTTCGGTATTACCATGCATTGAGCTATATCCAGTAGAATAAGAAGAGCTTGGAGTCATTATCCATCCAATTTTAAAATCAATAATAGAACCAATCTTCTCAAGAAGTGGTGCAGCAATTTTATATCCAAAATTTCTAAAATCAGGACATTTAGACATTACATCAGCTTCAACAATAACTCTTGGAGGACAATCAGCAACTATAATTTCTCTATTAGCATCTAAAATTGGACAATCAACCTTAGTTCCTCGAAGGTCAAGATGTCTTAAACTACTTGAATATAAAGGAGGAATTGGTCCTTCAACATCAGTATATTGTAAATATGCAGTTACTAATGTTTTAGAATTTAATACATCATTTAATGAACCAGAAAGAGAATTATTAGAAAGATCAATCAAAGTTAATGAAGAAGCAGTAAATAAAGTATTAGGAATAGAGCCAGATAAATTATTATTTTGTAATAAAATTTCAGTAATAACAGGTAATTGACCTAAAGTAATTGGAATAGAACCAGAAATTTTATTATTACTTAAATCAATAGTAGCAACATTAATTAAACCATTTAAGTCATTTGGAATTTCAGAAGTAATATCATTTTGTCCTAAAGATAACGTTCTTAAATGATGTAAAGTTCCAATAGAACGAGGAATTGTTTTAACTTTATTATGAGTTAATCCAATAACTTCAATTTCAGGACAATGTTTTACTAAAGAAAATATATCAGTAAATTTATTATTATCAGCATGTAACCATTTCATTGTTGTTCCTATCATATAAATTGGTCCACTAAATAAATTATTCTTAATATTTAATGCCATAAATCCTTTTAATCCATTAAAAGCACTTAAAGAACCTGTTAATTTATTATTATCAGCAACAAATGCATATAAATGAGTTAAAGAACTTAAACTTGGTAATTTACCTTCTAAATTATTAGAGTCTAAAGATATTTGAAAAACATATCCATCTTTATCACATTCAATTCCATACCATTCACAAATATCTTTTTCATTACTTAACCAATTAGTTGATATTTTCCAATTAGGTCCATTTAATTGATTATAAAAATTAATTAATACTTCTTTTTCATTATTTTGAGCTCCAAAACAAGAAATAATATAAAGTAAGAATATCCAAAACATATTTTCTATTTCTTTAGAATAGATTTATTTTTTTTGTGTTCTATTTATTTTAAAGTTAGATTCAATTCAATTTTATATAAATACTTCTTTCCCTTTTCTTTCTTTTTTTTTTTACTTTGTTTTTATTATTTGAATTTATCTCAATTCATTAAATTTCCTTAGATATTTATTTGAATTTTATTAATTTCTATTTCATTCTGTAATAGAAATAAAGTATATTTTTAAAACAAAATTAATTATGGTTATATATATCTTATTTATCTTTTGTTTTTATTTTATTAAAATAAATTATAATTCTTTTATTAAAAGTATTTAATTTATTCTAAAACATTATAAATTTGTTTAAAATGAGCAATTTTTGCTTTATATGCTCTTTCAATCATTTCTAATCTCATTTCATCACTTTCTAATAATTCAAGTTCTGTTTTCGTTTGTGAGTAATATTTTCTTTTTAATTCTAATGCTAACTTAGGCATTATTTCATTATTATTTTTTAATTCTGCCCATACCATCATTTCATATAATGACATTATTTCCATTTTTGTTATTCCACATTTTTTTCTAACTATCTCACAAAAATCTTCTGGACATTCACTTAACGTATCTGATTGAATATCAATTGGTAATTTTAATTGTTGTTCTTCCATCATTTTAAGTTCTACAAATGTTCTTAATTTTTGAAATTCTAAACATGCATCTTCAACAGTTAAATCAAAATCTTTATCTGATAAAATGAATGAATATACTTGTCTTAATAAATATCTTCCTAACTTTTTTCTTTGATAATTAGGAAATGTTATAAATTGTCCAATACGTAATCTCCATGAATCTGGATAATGATAAAACCTATATGTATTTGTTTGTGCAGCTATCCTATATTCAATTTGACTAACATTTGATGGATTTTCAATAACTTGAAACAAATTAAAAAATTCCCATTTTCCCTCTGGATTAACACAATTGGCTCGTTCAATATACATTGTAATAACAGGAAATAATTGACAATAATATTCATACATAGTATTAACATCTCCATAATAAATTTCATAAACCTCTCCATTTTGTTCAAATTCATATAATTTCTTTCCACAAGGTTTAAATCCATATTTTTCTTTTTCTAATTGTTCAATAAAACCTTCTAATGATAAAATTCTTTGATTTTTTGGCATAAATTTATGAAGACATTTAATTATATCTTCTGCATCATCTATTTTTTGTGAATATGAAAAGTCAACATACATTTGATGTGAATAGACACTAATCAATACATGAACCTTTAAATCTTTATACCCATATATTTCACAATCTCCCATAAATAATTGGTGAACATAATCAGGATAATCAACTGCATTCTCTAAATATTTATCTTTAAGTGCTTTTTCTACTTCTTCTTTATTAGACACAAAATATAATCCTATTGCATCTTGTGCTGAACATATAAAATCTTTATTTTTATTTGCAAGTGGATCTTTGTCCATTAAATTAGGATCTTCCATTACTTCGGCTAATACTTCATTGAGTAATTCTTTATCCATTCCACTCCTTTATTTTTTTCTTTATTTTAGTTTTTGTTTCTATTTTTTTTTCATCTTTAATTTTTTAACTAAAAAGAGAAGTCTATTTATAGAACCAGTACTATAGTTTTATATTAATATTATTTATTATATTAACAAAAAAAAAGGGTTTCCAGAAAAGAGAAAAAAAAAGAAAAAGAAGTGAACAAAAATTCAAGTTGTCTTCGTTATTCTTGTAAAAATAATAATAAATGAATAATACATGATGAAAATGTCACGATAAATAAGTACATCTATATACTGAAAAAGTAAGAATGAATAAATTTATGAAGATAATATAATTTCAGAATATAATTAAAACATGATATAGACAAGAAAAAGAATGAAGATTCTTTTTAATGATTTTCTGTAAAAAGAGAAAAATAGGAAAACCTAATTGGGGATATTTAAGATGACAATAAGATCTTAAGTGATCAAAACTGTATTTTAAATACAATGGACGCTACCAAAGAAAAAGAAGTTACTCCCGTCGTTGAAAAGAAAGCTACTGAAAAAAAATCAGTAGAAAAGAAACCAAAGAAAGTTACTGAAAAGAAAGTAAAATCACGTGATGATGAAGGAAGAAAAAATACTCTTTCTAAGAAATCAGGTTTAC
>NW_001914886.1:0-55433 GCF_000208925.1 Entamoeba histolytica HM-1:IMSS | reverse complement strand
TTGAAGCATTTGTAAAGTCAAAACATCTTGTCTAAGATCCATCACCAACTTTTTGTATAACCATAATATTATCTCCTAATGGATCTACATTTTCTAATACCAACATAAGTGGTTTCTTTTTACTACTAAATACATTTCCAGTATTTGGAATTGGTTTTTTTATTCTAAATCGTGAATCTAATGGTAATGACATTTCTTCAGGATATTTTAATTTTGCCAATGAATCTTTAAGTAATTGTTTTTGTTCTTCTTTTGTTTCTAATTGTTTTACTTTATTAGCAATAACAACTAACTGATTTTGAAATGTTACTTCATTATATAGTTCAGTTCTATAATCTTCACATCCATTTAAAAATGCCTCTAATAATACTCCATATCGTTCAGTTACTCTATTATCATGCATTTCAGCTTTTAAAAACCAAAAGAATTGATGTCCAATAATATTTTTATTTCTTAATGCTCTTCTAAGTAAAAAATATGCTAAATTACTTTGATGGTGTAATTCAAATTTTAATGCTTGAACAAGTTGTGGAAGAAAATTAACTAATTCATAATCTTTCATTGCATCTAAACATTTTAAAGCAAATAACCTTACTTGTTCATCTGGAAATCTAAAGTCTAATAATTCTAATGCATGTGTTGGTTCAAGTAATGGCCATTTATTTAATAATCTATGTAATTCTAATACTTCACTTTGTTGAGTAAAATCAACAGCAGAAACTAACCTCGCTATAGAGCGGGGTTTTGTTTTCATTACTAAAGATCTATAAGTCCATAATAATCTACAATCCTCTTGACTAAGTACTGTTAATGGATCAGCTTCAACAGCATATTTAAATCTTAGTGTATGTTCAGAATCAATCTTAACAGAACCTGTTATGTTAGTATTTAACTCTTGTTCATTTGCAATAAATGTATTCATTTTAACAGGTTTATTAAATTCTATCATTCGATAATGTAATTTACAGGTGTTTGAAGAAGTATTTTCACAACACATCATAATAGGATTTGGTTCAGTTCTTTCCCACATTCCAACATTAAATAATCCTTTCATAAAATAACCATTATAATCAACTAATTTACAATTAATAGTTGCCAAACAAATGTCTTTTTTATTAATTTCGAATACTTGTAAATTAATAGGGGAATCTGTCATATAAATTGATAATGTTAATCTTGTTTCTTTAGGAAGAGTTGATATGAGTATATTAAATGTCATCATTATAGGAGAATCTAAATGTAATTTACCTTCTTTAATTTGATATACTGGTGTAAATTCTTGTCTAACTAATAAACGAGTTCCATAATGTAATGAACCGGTAATATAAATTTTTAAATCTTCTTCAAGATTTACTATTTCACTGTCATCTTTTAATTTAGTTATTTTATAATGTTTAATTCTTTCTGCTGAAATAATTTGAATACAAACAGGAGTTTGACATTCTCTTTGAGAAAGACAACGAGTTTCATCTTGAATAAGATTCCAATTATTATTTCCAACAAATTGATCAAAATATTTCATCATTTTAATAGTATTTTCATTCCATAAATTATGGTGCATATTTTCTCTATTAAATAAAACTACATCAATAGGTAATTTAAGATGAATACATTTTCTAATATAATCAAAATCACTTAAACAATATTTACTTCCATCACGTTTATAAGGAATAATAAATTCATTAAATCCTCTAACTTTTAAAACAAAATCTGATGGCTGTGCATTTTCATTAAATATAGAAGGTTTCATAGTATGTAATTTAGTAAATAAATTATTAATAACTTCTTCAATTGAATCAGATGGTAAATGAACAATAGTTTTCATTGACATATCAGTTCCATATCTTCCATTAATTCGAATTTTATCTAAATTAAATTCTGTAATAGGAGGTTCTGATTCTATATAAACATATTCATTCTCTTCAAGAATTTTTTTATCAAAATTATTTGTTGCCCATTCAAATTCTTCTTGTCTAACACGTGCTAATGAACTTCTAAAATCTCTACATTCTTCTGGTATTGATTTTAAAACAGTAAGATATTCAAATCCAATAATTTCATAATTAATTTGATATGTTTTTAAATATTGAAGAAAAACCTCAATTGGTTTATATTCTTTACAATATTTTTTATTTAATATTTCATAAACAGGAGAATATCCATATGTTAAACAAAATAAATAAAATGTATTTGTATTTCTATTTCTATTAGATAATTTTATTTTGTTTCTTTTAAATAATAACAAACAATACTTCTGTTTGATCATCAAAATAAAATGGTAAATTATATAAACAAAATAATTTTTCTCCTTCTTCATCTACTAACATTTGTTTTTGTGCTTCAAGAATAATTTTATTTGCTGAATATGAAGATGAAAATGATACTCCAACATATTTCGTTCCTTCAATTGTTTGAATTAATCTAATTTGTGGTTGATTTAGATGATACGTTGTTCTTCCAAATTGTGTAATTCTTTTTGTTGGTATTAAAAATGTTTTTCTTATAGTTTGGTAAGTCATAACAATAGTGTTAATAAGATTTTTTCCTTAAAGATCTTATAAATAGATACTTTTTCTTTTTAAGTTCTTTTCTTTTTGATTTGCATTTTTAATATCACTAAGTACTTCATTTTAATACAATTTAATCTAACATTGATTTTCTCTTTTTACTTTCATTCCTATCTTTGTTATTCATTAACCTTTTTTTTTAAAAACTTTGTGTAGAAAAAGAAAGAAAAGAAACAAAATGATGTGGTGTATCTTTTGTTTTGTTTTGTTTGTTTATTTTGTGATTGTTTGTATCAAGAAAAAACTTACCACATCAATTTACTCTTGTTGACTGTTACTAAAGAAAGACATGAACTAAGGAGAAGTATATATGACTTATTTAAAACACTAAAAAACTACCAGAAACAGTACAAATAGAGAAATTTTATATAACTAAAGGATGTTCTTATAATCTGTGTGAATTTGAAGAGTATGAAGATGTTGGGTATCAATTTAAGAAACAATTTTCTTTTATTCCATTAATTAAATTTCAATTTTCTGTTGGTATTAAAGATATAGACAATCAGCAAGATTGGATTAATGACATGGATTTTTTTGTGACAATGAAATCCACAGTGATTAGTATAGTCATTTAAATATAAAAAAACATATGACAGTAAATTATTTCTTTCTTTCATTAGTGCAAGATACTTTAAAAACTGTACCAAATACTGATTTATTTATTTATTGTAAAGATGACTAAACAAATATACAAAGAAAATGTTTTTTTCATCTTCTTTAAAAAATACATGAATCAACTTCATTAGTTGACTTCTGTATGAGGGAAATTGTACCATACTCATTGTAATAAACCTTAATTTATTCTAATGTTTCATTATTGGTTTGAAAAAATGAGAATATTATGGAATTATTAGGACATAAGAAGAAATGAAACAATTCCTTCAGTACAAGAAATTTGTTAAATACATTAAGTATAGGGATATAACCTGCAATGGGATGTGTTGAGTAAGTTCATAAGAATGTTCTTGTTTAGTCATTTTCTTAACATTTTAGGAAAGATAAAAAAATAACAAAATCATAAAATTATTAAAGAAGAAAAATAAAATATGAAAAAAATAATTTATTAATAAAATTATATTAAAATTTTAATAAAAAAAATGAAAACCCATAATTATATTTTCTTTTTGATTTTATGAAGAATAAAATTAATAGAAAAAAATAAAATAGAAGTGATGATATATAAATTCCATGTTAGAACTGATATAACGTGTTGATATTTGTATAAGTCTGATCTTTTTAGATTTATATTAATAAATAAAACAAAAAAGTAATGAAATAATAATTATTTAAATTGACAATTTCGTTTCATAATCTCTGCAATAACCTTTCTTATAGGTTGGATATTTGTGAGAATAGTCTCTATCAAATATGGCTGAGTAATACTGTACATTTCTTTAAACTACTTAATGAGAATGACTATTATTATTTTTTAAAGAAAATAATTTACAACAACAAACTAATTCATCTGATGAAATGGTTAGTACTTTTGTTAATAAAGTCAAAATAAGTTCTTCTGGGAGGTATGTTGATGGAGAAATTGTTTGTACAAAAAGAATTAGAATATCTTTAGATTCTTCTATAACCATTGAAGTAATATCTGTTTGTTCTTTAGTTCCTATTTCAAATAGTAATGAGATTAGGGAAATATATAATTTAGTGTAATGTTTTTGAATTATGTTATCTCTTAGAATAATAGATGAGTTATTGAGATAAAGATTTCTCCAAGTATGTATTGTCTTAATTAAACAATTGAATATATTTAGTTCTGAACATGAAGAACGTAATAAGGCAGAGCAAAGTCTATAAAAATATTCAATGATTTCTTTATTAATTTCAATGTCTATTTTAGCAAGAGAACTTAATGAAGGAAAAGTTAATTTGCATTGGTGAGAATTAAATTTTTCAATACATTTATCACAATATTTATGTTGACAATATACACATTGTTTATTTAAACAATTAACTTTACATTTACATTCATAACATTCTTCCAGATTACAATTGTCATAAGTACTATTAATTATTTTTTTCTTTGGTGAATTATCAACTACACCAACAAAAATATATTCTGATAATTCATTAATAAATTGAACAGCAATATTTGGATTTTCTTGAAATTCTACTTCTAATAACTTAAAAATACTTTCTTGAATTTCTTTAGTACTTGTTAATAAAATAAATAATGAATAAGATACAAGTTCATTCTTCCATTTTTTCATTTTCTTACTCATAAAAATATTTGGAAATATAGTTTTAATCCAATGCTCATCACGACTATTAAGCAATCTATTAATCCATAAATCACCATTTATTTCTTCAGAACATTCTTCAATGATTTTAAAACATTCTTTTCCAACTGAAGAATCATTAATTTTTGATGCTACAACAGCAATCATTTGAAGAGATAAAGTATTGACTTTATTTTCTTTGATGAATTGAATAATACATTGGTTAATTGGATTAAGAAGATTAATGTTGGTTGTTTCATGGACTAATAAAGAATATATTGAAATTATCTTGTTTTGATGTGGATAATTTAAAAATAAATAAACAATTTTTTCTAATGCTAAATCTACTACATCACCATTAATATCAGGAATTACTTGAAGACTGTCATATAATATATCTACTTCACTTTTGGGTACATCACAATCAAATAAATTAGTTAAAGCTTTATATCGAATATTAATATCTTGACTGTCTGAAATAATTGGAATAAAAGCATTATAATGAGAATGATACAACTGAATAACTTGTTTGAGATAATCTAAAGAGAGGTAACTTACTTTTGAATAAGGATGAAATGAACAAGCAATAAAACAGTTGATAATTTGATTTAATATTTCTTCAGTAATTGAATTTAAAGGTCTTAAATAATTTTTTGAAGCAGAAGAGAATAAATATTGTAATGGGATAATAGGAAAATCATTAATACGACTTTTAATAACTCCAATTAATCCTTTAATATAATCACTATAAACTACATCTTCAGATATTTCCAATGTTTGAAGTGTTTGTTCTAATAATGAAAAGTCAATCATTTTAAATAAATTTTCAGGATCATTTACTGTGGCTAAATGATTTAAATCAATTTTTTGTATTTGAGATTCATTTATTTTAAACATTAAATTATATATTGGTTCTCTTAATTGTTTTCTTTCATTTATTTTAAATGAATTTCTTGAATTAATATCCCTTGCTTGATTTATAATTTTAATATTTATTACAATACTTAATAGAGGTTCCCAAGCTTGTTTTAATAATGTATAACATTCAGACATACTAATAATAACTCTTCCAATACAAATAACATCTTGCTCTGTGAATTTTGAAGATAAGTCTGAATTTGAGATTTTTTCTATTAATGTACCTATTTCTTTTATTTCATTTCGTTCTAATAAACAACCAGTTTGAAGTGTTGTGAATAATAAATTTGAATGAATTGTTGTAAAATTTTTTATTTGGGTTATTTGTTTCCAAACAATTTCAAACATACAAAATGCAATACTTTTTGTCATTTTAATTGGTTGAACAATCAAAGGTTCATTTAATATATTAACTGGTCGAGTAATAGGTGAAATAGATCTTGGAACAAATGGTGTATTTTGAACTCTACGATACATTTGTAATAATTCTTTTGTTTCATATTGAATTTGAAAGTCTTTACAAATTATATTATTAAATTTTTCAAAAGTATCAACAACTTTTAATTTTACATTGGAATTATGTGATTCAGTTGCAAGAATTAATAAGGTAGTAGAAAATTGTTCTACTTTTTCTTCTGTTAAAATGTCTTTATATTTTATATTACATTGAAGATATCGTTTACTGAATAACTCAAAAACTCTTCCAACAATTTGTGATTCTCCAACCATTTGAAATCGGTAAAACAATCTTCTCATTGCTTGGTCAAGTTCCATATCATATAAATCTAAATTCATAATATATTCTTCTAAACATTCTTTACATAATGTATTATTTTTACACAAAACATTCCCAACTTTTTCTGGGGATAATTCATCACTCATTAAAAACCTGGCAATACTTTTTGCATTGGAACTAATACATCCTATTTGAATTAATTTATCAATACCTGAAAATCCTTTTTGGTTAAATAAAATAACACACTCCTTAATTTGTTCTTTAAGGGATTGGTGTTTTGTGAATGTGTCATAATAATAATTCTCTTTATTTATCATATCGTCATTAAATAATGAAAGACTTCTCATAATTTCTGCTAATAAACCAAGAGCAATTAAATCATTATTATTAATTAATTGAAGTAATATAGAAACAATATTCTTAAATATATCAAATTGGTTGATTTGATAATCACCATATATAAATAATCGTGGTAATTTTTCACTGGAAATTGTTTCATTAATAGCTATTATTGCAGATTTATTTGGATTTAATGAAACACTTTTAACACAAATCCCTAACCATGGAATTAACTGAAATAAGGAATATTTAATAATACATCTCCATAATTCAATCAAATCAATTACTTCTGAAAATCCTAATTCTGGAGAAATAATATCAATAATATTTTGAACTCTTTGAGGCGAGTCTTTCTTAATTTCTTCTGAACATTGAGTAATAAATAAAGTTAAATAATAAATTGAATTTTCTGTATGTTTAGAAATCATATATGCTATTGAACGCATAAATACTATAACATCTTTATATTTAATATCACTATTTGTTTCTATTGAAGATTTATATTTTGCAGCAAATAATGTAACAACGTTTGTGTGATATAATGTTTGTTTACAACTTAATAATTTACTTACAGTATTTTGTAGTTGTACACCATGCATTTCAGTAAATGTTGAACAGATAAATGTTGATAAACAACGACAATACTCTTCTGTAGATGTTTTAGGAAAATTTGCGGTGAGTAATTTATAAAGTAATTCATTAATAACATCTGGATATGTTGGTGATGGGATATGTCTAATATATCCATTTGCTAACATATCTTCAATAAGATCTAATAGTAAATTTGCTTTAGATATTTGTGTAGAATAAAATAATTGAATAACCAAGTCAATGAATTTTGTATGTTCTCCATCTTGTAAAGTATTAATAAATTCTTTTTCTTCAATACATTTTTTAAATTCATTTTTTAAGTTTACGTTTTGAATACAATTAAGTAAAGGAGTAAGTTTCTCGAACAATGTTAATTGCTTGTTCATAACCAATTATCCAAAAAAAGTTCTTTTCAAATTTCTTTTCTTCTTTTTCAACTGAAAAGTCTTTTAACTTTTCATTTTTTTGAATTTCAAAACTTATGAAACATTTTTGGTTTTCTGTTTTTTATTGAATTTTTATTCATTTAGTATTGTTTATTCTTACTTTATCTAATTATAAATACTATTACATCTCACTTTTCCTTAAATGGGTTGTTGTTCTTTTACTGTTTTTTTTTGTTTGTGTCTCTCTTTGAAAATGTATTTATTAAATTTTATTTTTTTTCCTTTTAATTTTTGTATAAAAATCCACCACCAGTAGAAATTGGACTTCATCCAACAACACAACAAGTGATAAGACGAGCAATAGAGAAACAAAAGACAATGGGAGATACATATCTTGCAGTTGATGTGATAGTAATGTCATTGATGGAAGAGAAAGAAATTAGTACGATAGTAGGAAATAGTGGAATTAATGTTCTGGAATTTAACAAAAAGATAATGGAAATGAGAAAAGGACAAAGTGTAGAAACAAAAGAAGCAGAGAGTCAATATGAAGCATTGAAGAAATATGGAAATGATTTAACGGCACAAGCAGAAAGTGGGAAGATGGATCCCATCATTGGAAGAGATGAAGAAATTAAACGAGTTATTCGTATTTTATCAAGACGAACGAAAAATAATCCAGTCTTAATAGGAGAGCCAGGAGTTGGTAAAACAGCAGTAGTTGAAGGACTTGCACAAAGAATTGTTAAAGGGGATGTTCCAAGTAATTTGCAATGTCGAGTTATTTTACACACTACCAATCACTCTCTTCAGAGTTTTGTTCATGAAATACTTTTATTTTTCTATATTTCATTCTTATTTATTTTATTATTCAATTAAATATTTCATGTTCTTATTCATTATATCTTTTCCTATAATTTAAAATCTCAGTTATAATGGTTTGTTCTCTGATTATCTTTACGATTCATTCTTCTCTTTATTGTAATTATTATTGTAATTCCTTTTATTTTACTCTATTGATTTGTTTTATTTTATCTTAATAAATTTTATCCATTTCTACAGTATTAATAAATACTAATTTGGTCTTTTTATCGTTTACAATTATCATTAGTTATTTATTCTTATTTATTTTATTTTCTATATAAATGGTTGTTCTTTTATGATTTATTCATTGTTATTGATTATTTCGTGTTTCAATACATTAATTATTTCTTTATTTTTATATATTCTTCTTTTGTTTTTATCATTTTCATTTGTATTGTTGTTTAATTTCATTTTATTCTCTTGTTTTATTCTCCATTTTTCATTTCTTTATTATATATGTTATTATAGTTATTTTTATCATTTGATTATTCATTTATTAATTCAAGTTTAAAATGTATTTAAAATGTATTTTCTATTTACATTATAATTTATTATATATTTATTTTATTTTATAATTACAAACAATACATCATTTCAATTATCATTTAATGTAATTATTGAATTGTTAATTTTTATAAATATATCATTTTTTTTCATTAATTTCACTTGGTTAGATTCATTTCTTTTTATATTATCATTATTCATTATTTTATTTGTTATTATCTTATCATTTCATTTTCATTCTACTTTGTTTTTTTTTTTTTTGATTATTCATTTCATTCAATTTCAATTTATTAATAATTATTTCATTATATTTATTCTTTCATTATTTTATTAATGTAGATATGTCATTCTTATTTTTTATAATTTGATATATTTCACTATATTCATTTGTATTATTTCTTTTATCACATAATTTATACACTCTCTTCAAGATTCAATTTATATTCAAATATTGTTCTGATTAATTCAAACAATTCTTCATTATTATCTCTTTATTTTATTATTTTGATATTCTTATTTATTGTATTTTCTTCATTTACAATGCTTTTATATTAACATTAATTAAACACTCCAATTGAATTATTTTAATTATCTTTATTTTAATTAATTTTCTTTGTGTTATAAGTTTATTTTATAACAATAATTCTAATATATATTAATATGAACGTGATTATTGTTTTAATGAAATTGATAATGTTGGTTATTTATTCATGAAGAAATAAAATGAATGAAAGATTTAAATACATTCACTGAAACAAATTTTATTTTTCAGTTATAATGATATTGAATAAAAATTATTTTGAAATAAAACTATAAATAAATTTATTACCACTTTATTATCAATTAAAATTAGCATTTCGTTTTTCTTTAATAACGTAATTCTTTCATTTTTTATTAAAAAAATAAATTAATTAAAGTTTTGGTAATATAATCCTCATATAATGTAATTTAAATTATTCTTAAATTATTCAAATTCAAAGAAAGTGATTATAAAGTTATGATTTATAAAATGATTTTTAATTCAATGATTTTTATTTTATTATTTCTTGTATTTACCTAAATAATTTTCGAATGAACACTTCTATATTTTTTTTTCATTCTTTCTCAACAATGTTTCAGTTTCACTGAGTTACATTAATAAAATAATATCATCAGAATGATACAAATGATTAGGTACAGAAATTAATACTAATTTTTAATATCAATAAAACATCCATTTCACATTTCACTAATTGTAGTTGATATAGAAATTGATTTTAATGAACTACAGTATTTAAAGAAATTCAACACATCATGAATCAACTTTTATTTATATTTTAATTCAGTACTTCTATAGTACTTTATATATCATACTTTATTATTTTCAATTCTTCCTTTTCTTTTCAATTCTTTTAGTAATTAAATTTGGATAATATTTTTTCTTTATTTATTCTTCAAACTTCAAACAATTCATTTTTTATTATAAATGTGATATGATTCAATATTATGAAATAACCTTCTTAAACAATGATTCTGATGTTATGAATTAAAAATGAAATTATTCATATTTCATTGAAATACTTTAACAACAATTTCTACATTAATAAAATTATTATTACCATCAAAGCACACTGACATTATTATTGAGTTTTGTCATAATTTCAATTATTTTTTGATTTTGACATTAAAGTATTAATGATAATTCTGTTCTTTCATATTATTCTTCATTATTCTTTCATAATTTCTAAATTTTGTTTCTTAGTTTATTTATTCTTTTCATTGTTGATGAAAGTAACATCATTATTTGATTTAAATTATTTCTAATAATCATTTATTTCAATAAATATCACATTGTTTTTGTCATTTATTATTCTTTGTTATTTATAATATTTTCATATTTCATGTCATTCAATTGATTTTGAATGAATGACCGAATATTAATAATTCATTGTCATTGAATAAAACTTGTTTATTTCAAAGAAATGACTGTAGACAAAATAATCCAAGAAATTTTAAACAAATAATAAAACTAGTTAAAAAAAATCCAAAAGAAACAAAGTTTGTAGTACCAACTAACCCCTATTAAAGTAACATTGAATAAGACAAAATATACACAAATTCTATATTAAAAGAATATACAAATAATACTAAAATATTTTTGATCAAAAGCAAAGAAACTTAAATCTACTAATGATAACAAGATGAATTTGTTTTAAGAAAAGTTGACAAATGAGTGTTAGAAATGTGAAATTAAGAACTAACATAATATAAAAATTGTTTAATTAATTCATTGTATAGAAAAAATAACCATTATATAAATGAGTGTTGTAGTTAAGTTTTATCAGAGATAAATTCGCTTAAATTTATAAAATAAGCAAATGAGGAATTAGAATAGAATTTTGTTAAAAAGTATGGATAAAGAACACGTTATCATAATATCTGTCATTGAAAATAAAGACTATTAATTCAATAACATAAAGAATCGTTTAAACATAATATTTTTCAAGTTTATTAATTTCATTTTATTGTAAGTAATGTTCATAAAGAGATGAAAGTTATTGAAGAACAAAATTAAGACTAATTTAACAATGAAATATGCCACATATTAATAAATACAACGTAAATGAAATAAAATGAAAACGACACCATAACTTTTCAATGAAAAAGATATTAATAATTGTATTGGTTATAGTAGTATTAATTGAATAATTGAGTCGTTGAAAATAAAACATATGTGAAAATTTCATAGTTGTAATAATTATTTTCATTAATTTAAAACAATGAAAACATACTCTCGAATGATGAAACACATATGCTTGTTTATAGTGTTTGTGCAGATGATACTAATAAGATATTCATGAATTAATACAAAAAATTCATTTCTTAAATAATTTCAAAAAAGTAAAGAATAGCCATTTAATTCAAAAATTTGAAAAGCAGTCGTAGTTTAGGTGGTAAAACACTTTCTTACTTTGTTAAAGAATCGAACTTGTTAACAAAACGTGAGGGTCGAAGGTTCAACTCCTTCCGATTGCATTTTATTTTTATTTATTTTTTGAAATATATAACAATAAAATTAACAATAAAAATACTATAATGAAACTAAAGAAAAACAACTATGAAATTATTATAAAAACTCAATAAATAAAACACAAATATTCATAACTTTATTATTTCCAAGAATAACACTTTAAGAATTGAAAAGAAAAAACAACAAAATATCATCAATTGAATAATTGGGATTAAAACAATGTAGTTTTTATGTAGTTTAATGTAATAAATGATGAATAAATTTAAATGAGTATTGAACGAGATACTAAAATAAAGTCTCATTCAATTTCAAACACAAAACAACTATGACTCATCTCTCAACACAAAATAATAATAGAATATTGTTTAATTCATTTCACTTTCATCTAATTTCCTCTTCAAAACATCATTTCAATAACATATTTCTTTCAACCCACTATTCTTCCAGCTTCAAAACCTTTACTCTGTGATGCGTTTTTATTACAACAGTTAACTTCTTAAATGAGTGTTGAATGCTTAATACTTGATACAACTACATCTATTTCTCTTTAACACTTGTACTAGTGAAACTCAATAGACTATAACTATTCTATTTTGAATGATTCCTCAACAAAGTCTAAATCATGGAGAATAAGATTTGATAAAAATGAAAGACTTGAAATCTAAATTACATAAAAAAAACAAAATAAAGTTGGTAGTGTTGAAATAGACACAAGAAGAAAAGAGTCATTTAGAAAGCAAAGAAAACAAAAAGTGTAAATAACTGACTTATTACAGAAATACTCCAGAAAAGATATGTCTTCCTGCAAATTGATAAAAACCTTCAGTACATTCTAAACAGCTTAACTCTTCATATTACAAACTACAGAAATGTGGATAGCTTAATATAATGATTATTTGATGCATTTATAACAAGAGAAAGAATGAAACACACTTTCACATCGTCCATGATAAACAAAATATCCCTCTTGACATTCTTCGTATATACTTTCTTCAATTTCCAGTACTACATCTTGTACCACAAAAATAATGTTGTTCTTCAAATACAAAATAGCTTTCACTGTATTTATTACACATAGAAGATTATTTACAACTTTCTGCACATTGTGGATCAAATCCTCTACAAAATCCTCTATTATATTGAGTTAATTCATCCTGACAACTTACACACAAAGTACTGTTATCACATGTAGAATGTGTCTTATAACAAACATCACAACAATGATTCTGCTTATAATCCATCTTTACATGCAACACATCAACTAAGTTTATCAAAAGTAACACACACAACACCATATATAATTGCTTTCCTCCATAAATATAATACCTATTAATTTCCTTTACTTTTGTACATCTAACTCCATCTGAATAAGAGCCAACCTCATAACTACTAGGATATAACATACAAATAGTAGTAATGGAGTTAAAACATCTTTTGACTTACCACCCCAAATATTTTTATTTGTTACTATCACATTCAGACATTATTCTTCATGTAAAAACAAACACTAATTCCTATTTGATAAATATTTCCTCAACAAACTTAGCAAATTCAGACACTTCCTACATTACATGCATTTCTTTATCACATATTTAAACACAACCACCATTACATACATTATACTCAATACTACATGTAATATATCCATTCTCAATATTACAGTTATTTCAAACGTCTGAACAATTTCCACATTTACCACTATCAATACAATAACCAGTTTCACAATCTGTACATGGTGAATTATTATAGGTGTTACAATGATAAGTTACAATTTGAATTTTATTTTTGGACTTACATAAAAAGTGCTTGACAGTAATACATTCACCAGTTTTACCATCATATTTATCAGTAGCATAACTACTATCACAATGTAAGCAATCTTTGTCTTTGACATAATATCTTTTTTGACAGTTTTTACATTCACTCGTAGTATCAAACACTTTATCAACACAATACTAAGACTTTTCTATTCAATTGTTCTGAGTCTTTTTACCTATCAAATTTTATGAAATCTATCAACATAAACAAATTGAAACAAACCCTATTAATTGGATAAAAGTCTATTTTACATTTATTACATCTATATACATCGTCAATACATTCTAAACTATCTTCACATTTACCATTGTAAATGATTCATTTTTGTTCTTTAAGTAAAAAGTCTAAACTTACATTTGACACACCTTCCTATCTGAAGAATAACTTCAACTCTCACAATTACTAACACATGGTGGATATGCCTTTTTGAATTATAATATGATTTTAAACACTCTACACACAATTCTTCGTCTTTGAGTTGTTTACAAATACTTTTATCTTGGTAGACATTAATGAGTATTTAGTTGTTTGAAGTATTACAACTGTATATAGAAACAAACTAGAATTTGCATTGCAATATTCACATTCCCCTACTTAAACACATAATTGCTTGAGCAATAACGAAGCAATAAGTCAAAATTAAACTCAATACTTGTTGAACTTTTAATACTTTATTCAATTACTTTTACTTTTCTTACATTTTTCTTTTTTTTGGTTCATACGAAATTTTATTTGATTCATTCTCCTTCAATAAGTCAATCAACTAACTAGACAAATCAAAGGTTTTGAATATAAGAAAGAAAGGATAATCCAAAGGAGTACATTAATTAATAGACATTAAACAATTACATAATTTAAAGAAATTGGTATTTTTTATTATTGTTTATTATTTATTATTTTGATAGAAATGAATGATTAAGTTTAATTTACATTATGTAGAATCTTCAAACAGAAAAAGAAGATTGTGTTATTCAATGGAAAGTACCAACTGTTGGACTTACTGTAAAATTGTCTAAGTCTATTGATGAAATAAGGAATTATATTTCACCAGAAAGTCAACAGTTAATTGATATATATTTCAATTCAAGTCAACCAATGACAAAGAGATTTAAACAAATAGTAAATGAAATTAATCAATTGAGTATTAACAACTTTAATGAAAAATCAGGAGTATTATATAAAATGTCAGTTATCAAACAACGAATTAAAGGTTTGTTCTTCTTATTTGTTTTAATTGAGTTATTGTCAATATTTAATTATTAGATGTCAATGAAGAGATTCGATATCTCAATGAATGTTTAAATACATTAAATGAAAAAGATCAATTAAAAAATGAGTCAAGTGGAGCTGATGAAGTAATTTCTGGAAATGATGGAAATAATTCAGTGATGAGTAATTTAACAAATGGAATTGAAAGTCAAAGTATTAGTCAATCAACTTCATTTATTCTCTATTGAAAAGTATGTATTGTCATTTTTGGGTTTAAAATCATTTTTATATTCTCACTACAAAAAAAAGGAATAAGAAGAAGAATAATTAATTAAATATTAATGAGAGGAAATTAAATTTCTTCACCACATAAAAAAGAATGAATAATTGTATTTCTCTTTATTATGTCAAACCCTCTTTTTTAATACATACACCAGAATTCTATTCAATTATGTACACACTTCTGAGACTTTGAAAATGGACTGGATGTTTGTTCTTTCTTAGACTGTGTTAACATAACAATATCATATGGTTGAAGTGACTCAACTGGAAATTCTTCTTTGTTGATAGATTTAGCTTCAGGAGATAAACTATTTCTAATGCTCCATTCAGCTGAATCAAAGTAATGACGTTGTCTATTGAGAGATTTTCTCATCATTCCATATTTTTCAGTGTTAGGAGGTTGTGTGGTTTGCATGATAAGATGAATGAAGTTGGTAAGTATTTTTTTTTTATTAAGAAATAATAAAAAGTTAATGTTAAGTATTGTATTTTTAGGAATTTGCTTTAAGTCTTTCAACCCCCCTTTGTAAATTTCATTTGACGTGTTTTTTCAGGTTATTTCTGTACTTTTCTTTATCTTATTGAAAAAGCACAGAAAATATTGTTGTTGGTGTTGAATCTAATTTTATTTATAACAAACTCTTTTTACCTGAACTTTCCTTTCTTTGTTTAAAATATTGAAATTAGTGTTTTCTCATTGGATTTGGATTATTTTTGAAGAGTTTTAGAAAAGAAGATAATAAATAAGTAGTATAACACACAACGAGATTGAAAATGTTATTGGGTTGTTGTTTATTTTAAGACATTTGAATTGTTGTTTATTCCTTTGAAAACACGTATTGTAGTTATAATTGACTCATAGAAGTTAATAGAATAGAAAATTTGGTTCTTTTTAAATAATAAAAATAACTGATTTATAAATAACACTTTTGTCAAAAATAATGGTTTTATGTTTTAATGTATTGGTTTTATCACATATCTTTATTCTTTCTCAGTCAAATGACGAATTTGAAAAGGTGTAGATTCTTGTCATTAGTAGTACAGTATTTATTAATAATTAAATCAATATTCTAATAAAAAAATAAATCCAGATATTAAATGACACTTTTTTAAAAATAGAAAATACTTTTCATACAAAAACCATTAAAACTCAATAAAGAGAATTATATAAATTTATTAATAATTATTTTTCTTAATTTTTTAAAGAAAAGCAAATTGAAAATAGAAACTTACAATAGAAGAATTGAACTTAGTTTTAGAAATAATTGAAAAATATGAATGAACATTTGTATAGTCTTATTATCTTTAATGGAAATGAAGAAATAGGAAGAATAACAATTAAAAAAGAACAATTTGTTTATGGAAGAAATGAAGTTGAATTTCTAAGAAAATATATTTGGATTAGTAGACAACATTTTCAAATAGAAATTAAAGGAGAAAAAGAGAAAAAAGAATATGTGTTAACAGTAAAAACAAATGTAATTACATTTCATAATAATAAACAAATAAAAAGAGATACAGAGATATTCATTAATTCATTAGATGTTATTTCTATTCCAATTCCAAAAACATCAATAAGACAAAACATTCTTTTTATTTCAAAAGATTTCGAAGAAAAAGAAATGTGTTGTTGTTTTTATACAAAATATCAAATTATAAAATTTATTGGAAGTGGCTCTTTTGGAAAAGTATTTCAAATTAAAAGAAAGAGTAATAATAAAATAAATGCAGTAAAAATAATTGATATAACTCAGAAAAAGAAGTCTGAAATTGCACAACGAGAAAGTGAAGTACTTGAACAAATTCATCACCAAAATATTATAAAAAAATATGAAACAATACAATCACAAAGATTTATGTATATTATTATGGAGTATATTGAAGGATTAACTTTAGAACAATACCTTCAATTAAAACAACATCATACTTTTAATGAAAATGAAATTAAAATAATTATTAAACAAGTATTTAATGCAATTAACTATCTTCATTCTAATAAAATAATACATAGAGATTTAAAACTTGAAAATATAATGATTCGTGGTAAAACTAATGAAGAATATAAGAAACTTAATATTGTTGTAATGGATTTTGGATTAGGAAAAATATTAGAAACAAAAGAATATACTCTAACTAAGTGTGGAACAAGTAATTACACTTCTCCACAAATACTTCAAAGTGGACCTTATGATGGATTTAAAACAGACATTTGGTGTTGTGGGGTAATGTTATTTTATATGTCTATTGGAATGTTCCCTTTTAATCAAGAAGGAGTAAATTCATCATTAATGTTGAGAGTTAATATTAGAAATGGTAAAATTTGTCATCAAAAAGAGTTTAATATGATTTCATTAGAATTACAAGACCTCATTAAAAACATGTTAATAGTGGATGAACAAAAAAGATTTACAATTCAACAATGTTTAAATCATGAATTTGTTTCTCTCAAACATCAAAAAACTTAATTTGAAATTAAACTTTTTTGATTTAAATTCATAACACAATGGATAATATATAAAAATGAATTACTTATCAATTGATTTTTGAAGAAAGCCAATCAAGTCCTTCATAAAGACCATCTCCATTGATTGCACAAGATGATTGATAATACCATTCTCTTCCTTTAATTTGATTTACTCCTAACTGGTTGATAATATCAGTCACATTTTTGTCTTGAAGTAAATCATCTTTGTTTATATATATTAATAAAGGAATTCCTTCTAATTCTTTCAATTTAAGTATTTGATTAAGAAGGTTTTTTGCTTGTACTAATTGGTCTTTGGTATTAGTTGAATCAATAACAAATATAATTCCATCAGAATAGGTATAGTATTCTTTCCATAAAGGTTTGGTTCTATCTTTTTCTTTAACTTCCCAAAGGCTAAAACAAATATCCTTATATTCAAATGATTCAACCCCAAACCCAATGGTTGGGATATTCATAGCAAATTTACCTAACAATAGTTTATAACGAATAGAAGTTTTACCTGCACCATTTAACCCAGTAACAATTATTCTTCTGTTTTTTATTGTTCCAAAAAGTTTTGACAACCAGGCAGCCATTCAATAGATGAGACTTTTGATTATAACTAATTTTTTAAGCATGGTACATCACTATCCCTTCAGAATATAATTTCTGGAAAAGGTGTTTTTTTTCAAAACATTCCTTCTGATATGACTTTCTATAAGTTTTTGTCAAAACAAAAACAAAATTTAAGAAACGATAATTTGTTTTTCCATTTTATTTAGAAAATGAAAATCTACATCATATCATCAATTATAAATTTTAAAAAAGAAATATTCATTGCTTGAAGTAGTTTCATTGTGTATCTTAATATGGTTACAAGACTTTCTCTCTTATTGAAAATAGTTAAAAGAAGCACAGAAATAAAACGTTTTATTTTAATCACATAATAAAATCATCAATTCAAGTGGAAGCTTTTTCCAATGGCTTTGACTTTTCCTTAAAGATGTAACAAAGAAAATGATGTAAGTTAGGATAGAAGTCTTGAAAAAATGGAGATTGAATAACAGAAAGAAAAGGAAGGATAATTCATCTTTTTTTCATTAAATTTTTTGAAGAAATATAACCAAAAAAATCGGGAAAAGGGTTTTTAGAGAAACTTAAAAAAAAACGAAAAAAGAACTTAGAACTTATTAAAACCAAAAAAACAGTATGGGAAGTTGGTTAAGTAAATTACTTGGAAAGAAAGAAATGAGAATTTTGATGGTAGGACTTGATGCTGCCGGTAAAACTTCAATTCTTTATAAGTTAAAACTTGGAGAAATTGTCACTACTATTCCAACTATTGGATTTAATGTAGAAACTGTTGAATATAAGAATATTTCCTTTACTGTTTGGGATGTAGGAGGACAAGATAAAATTAGACCATTATGGAGACATTATTATCAAAATACTCAAGCAATTATTTTTGTAGTTGATTCTAATGATAGAGACCGTATTGGAGAAGCACGTGAAGAATTAATGAAAATGTTAAATGAAGATGAGATGAGAAATGCTATTTTGCTTGTTTTTGCTAATAAACATGATTTACCACAAGCTATGTCTATTTCTGAAGTTACAGAAAAACTTGGATTACAAACAATTAAGAATCGTAAATGGTATTGTCAAACATCATGTGCAACTAATGGTGATGGACTTTATGAAGGTCTTGATTGGCTTGCTGATAATCTCAAATAATTTTGATATTTCTTTTCTCACCTTTTCTTTTTATTTATTATTTTAATTATTGATTAGTAGTTTTTTTAGTACATGTTTTCTTTATAACTGTTTTAAATATTTCACAACAAATCATTCTATAGAAAAAATAATTAAACTTTAAAACATAAATAAAATACCACTCAAAAGATAATTTAATTTTCTTTGACTTCTTCTACTGGATAAATTGTCATAAGTTTCTCAAAAGTTGTAGTTGGATGAAGTTGAGTAAGGGCATGCACTGTTTCAACTAACTTGTCAATTGGAATTCTAATTTGTTTTGTAGTATCTCTGTCTCTAAGAGTGACAGTATTATCAGAGAGAGAAGTATAATCAACTGTAACATCAAATGGAATACCAGCTTCATCAGCTTGAGCATATTTCTTACCAATAGCAACAGCAGTAGTATTAGATTTGAATGAAAGGAAACCATTCTTACAAATCTTTTCAATTTCTGCGATTTTATTGTTAAATTCTAGTTTAGTTAAGAGTGGGAATAAACCAACTTTGACTGGAGCAATAGAAGCAGGAATTGATAAAACAGATTTAGCTTCATTATCTTCTCTAACCCAGAATGAGTGTTCAAGAACAGCAGTTAATACACGTCCAACACCAAAAGATGGTTCAATAACATTTGGAATAATATTATCACCATATACTTTCTTTGTTCCAATTTTAATAGTGATATTAGCTTTTTCAATTTCAAAGTTAATACCATCAACAGTAACTTTCCACATTCCAGTTTCTTCAACTTCTTTGGCAACTGCTTCTTTAGCAGCTTCATCTAAACCAGATGCATAAGCAAATAATTTTTGAGAGTCTTTCTTATATTTCTTTCCCATAACTCCTTTATTGAAAGAAAGAGTAACATCTTTAACTTCTTTTGGTTCATCGTAAGCAATGAATACAGACTGATCAACCTTAGAGCAACGAGCATGATTAGATAAATCAAAATCTCCTCTATCAGCATGACCAACACATTCAACCCAACCATATGATAATCTAATTTCAGCATCCCAACAATCTTTAGCATAATGTGCCATTTCTGTTTTTAAGTGTTGTCTAAATCTAATATGCTCAGCTGGAATTCCAAGTTCAATTAAGAATTTAAATGTTCTTCCCATAAAATAGGCTAATAATTGTGAATTAATAATTCCGTCATTAACAGCTTTACCAAGAGTAATATATTCAGCTTCTTTATCTTCAAGTTGAAGTTCTCTTGGATATAATTGAACAGAAAGATTTTCAACATCAGAGAAATTAGAATGAGTCTTTTTATCTGGTAAGACAAAATATTCAATTTCTGCAAGTGTAAATTCACGAACACGTAATAAACCATTTCTTGGAGCAATTTCATTTCTAAAAACATTACCAATTTGAGTTACACCAAATGGTACTTTTCCTCCATTAAATTCAAGATTTCTTTTAAACATAGTAAATATTCCTTGTGCTGTTTCTGGTCTTAAAAAGGCTTTAAGATCTCCAGCTGGTCCAATATCAGTTGCAAACATTAAATTAAAAGCTAATGGTTCTGAAAGATCATTACCTGTATCTGGTGCTTTAATTCCATTTCTTTGAATAGCAGCAGAAAGTTCTTCAGGAGTTAAATTATCTACAAGTTTCATTTCAGCATCATAAGTAGCTTTTTGTTCTGCAGAAGTAGCTGGGTCTTCCATTTTATTTTCATAGAATGTTTTAAGTAAATGATCAGCTCTATAGCAACATCCATTTTTTAAATCTTTAACCATATAATCACTGAATTTAGCAGTATGTCCTGATGCTGCTAAAACACATTTTGGTGTTAAAATTGGTCCTTCAACTTCAAAGAAATTTTCATATGTAGTAAAATGTTTTCTCCAAAATTGAAGTATATTTTGTTTTAAAGCACATCCAAGAGGTCCCATATCATATAAACCAGCAATACCACCATAAATTTCATATGATTGAATAACCATATTTCTTTGTTTAAGAATTTCATCTAATTTAGCCTTATTAATAAGAAGTTTTTCTTTATTAAATTTGGTAGCTGGTCTTTGCATATTGTTTTTATAAACCCTTTAGTTCTTTTCTTAGTTCATTGTTAATTCTATAAAAAAAAAACATCTTATTTCCTTTTACGAGGCACAACGAAGTGCCAACTTTCTCTTTTATCTTTTTTATTTTGTTTTTTCGCTCTTTCTGTTTTTGTAGTATTTTTAAACCCTTTTTTGTTATTTTAATTTTGTGTTTTTCATTTTAATAAATAACAATTTTATTAAAATATTGTTTTTTATTTTTGCATTATTTGAAAGAATATAATATACAACAGAGCCTTAGTCTTGTTCTTCTCTTTTTTTAATTATTAAATAATTTAAGAAATAACTATTTTTATTAAAATGAAATGGTTTTTTGTTTCTTTTCGGGATTAAACCAATACAGATGATTGATTTCAAGACTTGCGTTTTGAATATTAAAAAAAAACTACAATAGAGACTTGAAGTAATAGACATATATAAAAAAGAATGTAGTATTTAATTAAAAACTGTAAAATAATAAATAATATAAGTAAATGGAATTAATTGATGATTATTCTAAAGAATTTATTGAAGAAACTAAAGAGAAGCAAATTAAGAGAATAAAACCAAGAAGAAAAGTAATAAGTATTGATGAAATTAGAATGAGAAAAAGAAACAACAGAGAATCAGCTAATCATAATGACTATGGAAATGAAGGATTTTTGTTAATGATTTTTTATTATTTAGGTTGTACATTGACATTAAGAAAAATAAAAAAAGAAGGAAAGAATCAAAAATTAAAAATAGAAAGTATTAAATATGAAGATATAGAATTACTTTCTCGAGAAGGTATTGAAAAAGATATTGAAGAATCTAAATTATTAAATAATTTAAATGAAAAAACAAGAATAAAAAGAATTATAGTAAATATTATTATTGATAATTCTATGTTAGATATTCTTAAAAACCAATTTGGATTTGTTTTTGATCAAGTTGTAAAGAAGAAACCTGAAAAACAATTTATGCCAGAAAGATGGATTTTAGAACATATTAAACTTAAAAAAGATTGGACAGTAAAAGAAATTATAGAAGAAGGGTCTAAATTTTATGATAATATTAAACTTTTTGGAAAAGATAAAGAAGTTATTCAATTATCCAAAGAAATAGTATCTAAATATATTGAACAAACACTTCCAAAAACAACGTCTATAGAAAATACTACTGAATCAGAAAATTGTTATTTCTCAGTTTAGTTAGAGAGATAGAATTTTTGTAAGTAGTTTATATTTAACAAATTGTTTTATTTATTTTATTCCTTTTGATAAAATAAACAATAAATACTATTATCAATTATATAATTGATAATAAAAAAAAGCAAATACAAATTGATTTTATGATAATAATGAATTTGAATAACTACAATAATAAAAATAAATGAAAAAGTTTAGATTGAATTATTTAAATCAACTATACTTTCATTAATTATTGTAATAAAATTTTCTTTAATAATTCCACTTTAACAACTAAAACTATCTTCAAATATTAAGTCATATAATAATATATTTATTGGTTTATCAAGTTATATTCTTTTTTTTTATAAATATAATCTTCTATATATAAAATATCTTCAACAATATTGTTATTCTCTTAAGAAAAATATAATGTTGATAATACATTAAAAAGTTGAAACTTAATGATGTTTTTTTATTTATTAAATATGTAATTGTCATTTTGGTTTATTATTAAATCACCTTTATATATTTTTAAATAAAGAATTATTTTTCTCTTTCAAATAGTTGATATTTTTTTTTAGTTTAATAAATCACTAAAAATCACTAATTTACATAAACTAGGCTTTGAACTGAAAATTTGGTTGACTTTCAACTGACGGTAATGAAAATTCTTTATTGCTAGTGTAAGAGATGAATAATAATAATACGAATATTTTAATAATTGACTAACATTTCTTATTAGAAAGAAAAATTAAAAAACAAAAAAAAAGAAGTGATACAAAACAACAGAAAAAAAAAATTAGAAATAAAACCAAATAATAACTTAATAACAATTTTAAATATAAATTAATATGTATAACAAAAAGAAAAATCAATTATTTTTTGTTATTATCATGTTTCATTAATTTTTTCAAAGTATAGCACATCCAATCTAATCCATCCATTAATCCTTCCCCTGTATAAGCAGAACAAGGGAATATTTGACAACGACTTTTTTGAAGTTCAGTAAGAGCTAATTTATCTGCAAAAGAAGGTTCATATGGTTTAAGATCTATTTTGTTTACATAAATAATAAAAGGCATTCCTTTTAAATCATTATCAGCAAGCATATTTAATAATGCTGTTTTACTTTCATCAAACCGATCGTTATCTGTATTATCAAAAACATAAGCAATACATTTTACATTAGGATAATATGATTTCCATAAACCTCTAAACTTTGCAGCACCAGACACATCCCAAAATAACCATTCATATGTTTTGTATTTAAAAGAAGGATTTAAATATCCAATTGTTGGTTTAATTTCCATTGACTTTGGATCAGTTCCTTGCATTTTAAGAACAAGGGCGGTTTTTCCAGCACCATCTAATCCACAAATTAAAATATTCATTTGTTTCTTTTTAAAGAGGAATGATAAAAAAGACATTTTCTTTACTTAAGAATTTCTATTTAAACTATTTTTTAGTTTTTTTTTTTTTTTCTTGTTTATTTTTTTTTTTAATTCCTTCCAAAACTTTTTTTTTTTTTTGAAACCAAAAGAAATAATTAGATAGATTGTTTATTTATAATAACCAATTATATAGTACTTACATTTTCTAATTAGAATAATATTGTGCATTTGCTTGTTGTGTTGCAAAATATAACTTTTTTACCAGTCTAGTTAAAATTGTTTTATCATAACGAAAATCATTTTTAACAAGAGAACTTTGAATTTCTAAACATCTTGAAAGATTTTCTTGAAGCATTTCAAGAGAAATTTTAAGTATTTTACAGTCATGAATTCCTAATGCTAATCCTTGATTAATATGATTTCTAATACGATCTTCTTGTAAATTTTCTTCTACTTTTTCATCATCCATTAAACATTCTTTTAATTGATTTTTCAGTGTTTCTGATTCATATTTAATAGCTAGCCATTGAATAAAAGAGTGAATATAAGAACTAGGACTAACAAGAATAGAATCAGAAAAAAGATGAGAAGAATCTAATAATCTTTTTATTTTTAAAACAATCTCCCAACGATGAACAGGACTTGAAGAAGTAATAGAATTAAGATAATTTATAACATGTGGAATTAATAATAAAGAATCTTGTGAATATAAAGTATGAATAAATTCAAAATCATCATCACACCAATCATATTCATGTTCAAATAAAAAATTAAAATTTATAACATCTTTATTTTCAATAGAAATATGAATACATTGTTGTCTTTTTTTATTTTCAATAAACATATCAGCACCATTATTAAGAAGTAATTCTGTTAAAGAAACATCTTCTTTTTTCTTTAATAATAAATGTAAACAAGTATTTCCATCTTTGTCTTGTTGATTAATATTTGTAATTCTAATAAATAAACTTAAAAATAATACTTTTTTTAATTCAACTGGAATATCTGATATACTAAGATAATGTAATGCATTTCTTCTTGTCTCTGGATGAATTGTTTCTGATAAATTATCAATATTTAAACTTAATAACATTAATGCACAATCAGCTCTATTTGATTTTAATGCAACCATTAATGGAGTTTCACCAGTATTATTTAATTTAACAATATGAGTTGGAGTAGTTATATTATTTAATAATAACTTTTTTCTACAATAAATTTCCATAATTTCTGAATTACCATTACGAGATATTTCATGTAATAATGTATTTCCATTTGTTATTAAAACATCATTTTCAAAAGTACTTCTATCTAATAAATTTTCAAATAATAATGAATTTTGTTCTTGAATAGAATTAATAATAAAATTAATAGTTGAATATTCTTGAATTGAAAAATGAACATGATATTGTTCTCTATTAATTTTAATATATTCATTATTAAATAATGTTCCTTTTTTTACAAAATCAAATATTATATTTCTTAATTCTGATTCTGGTGGATCTTCTAATACAAAATCATATACACTTCCTGTTACACATTTTATAAATGGGTCTGCTCCTAATGGTAATAAATATTTAACCATATTTATATTATTTTTTTTAACTGCACGATATAATGGTGTTTCTTTTGAAAGATTTAATGAATTAATATTTGCTCCATTCTTTAAACATTGAATTATACATTTTTCTACTTCATTTGTTAAAGGTTTTTGTACAATATAATGTAATGGAGTATTCATATCATCATTCCAATCAAATAAATTATAAAATGGATAATTAATTAATAATGAAAGAAATTCTACTTTATCTTCATAAATTGCATGATGAACAACACTCCATCCTCTAAAATCTCGAATAAATACATCTGGTGATTTAGTTAATAATGTTTTAAATAATTCAATAGAAGGATTTTTACAAGCAACCATTAAAGGAGTAAGTCCAGTTTTAGGATCAATATAATTAATATAATTTTCATTTTGATTTAATATTTTAATTGCATGATTTATTTTTTTTGATTTTAAATTAGTTGATAATGTTCTTGAAGATAATCCAATAAATTTATTATTATACATTATTTCTAAACTTTCATATTTCTTTCCAAAATATTGAAATGGTGCTTTTGGAATAATTGGTCTAAACTTATCTTTATATATTTTTTTTCTTGCTTTACATGAATCTTTTAATCGTTTTAATATTTCTGATAATCCAATTGATGGTAATTTTTGAATAAATGTTTGTTCTAATATATTTCCATGTGAAATAAATAATTTTGAAAGAGAATAACAAACTTTTTGAAAATGTTCTTCAGGAATAATATAATGACATTCAGTTTGATATTTTGTACAAATAACATTTAAAAAAAGAGTTGTTATTTTAATATGTTGAAAAGCAATAAAATCATTAAATAATGAGAAATAACCTGATGATATTTGTGTATTTAATGAAATATTTCTTAATAAATAAATACAAATATTTATAATAAATAATTGTTTTGAAGTTACTTGTTCAAGCATACCAAAAAATGATGGTGAAGATAAAAATGGTGTAATTACTGATTCTTGAATAAGATAAAGTAAAAATGAATTCATAGAACTTGGATATCCATTAATTATTTTAAGTCTTAATGTATAAAAAAGAAATCCAATTTGAGGTGGAAAACGATCAACTGATTGTATGAATGAATTAATTATCATTTCTAATTTATCAATAATAAATTGTATTAAAGTATTTAATTGAGAAATAGGTATTTGTGATAAATCTGGTTTAATAAATAAATTTTTTACTTCATTTGATTCAATATTTTTAAATTTTAATTGATTTATTTCTTTTTGTTTTAATTCTTTACTCTCTATTAATAAAGATTTTATTGGTTCTTCTTCTTTTCTTTGTAAACTATCAAAGAAAGGGGTGAGTATTGTTTGAAGATATTCAACTAAATTGGAACAAGTTAAATAAACAGTAAAACAATTATATGACCAAAAATTTTTTCTAATAACAAATAATAAATTGTCATTTCCATTTATCCATTGTTCAAATAATCTATTCATAAATATTAATGTTTTATTTCTCCCTTCAAAAAAACAAAGTAAATCTCTTATAAATGAAATACTTGTTCCTTCACTTTGTGTAGTTTCATACATTTTTCTAATAACTTTAACTGATCCTTTAGAACATAATATTTGTTCTAAAAGATCACTAAGTGATAAATTTTCTTCACTCATTAAACTACTCAAATTAAATTAATTATTAAATAAACAAAATGAAGATGAATTTCTATTTTTTTATTTTTAACAAATTAAATTTAATGAAATTAAACAATTTGTTTTCTATTTACTTTATTATTTCTTTAACAAAAACACTATTTCTTTATTACTTATTTCTTTAGAGAAAATTTAATTTTACTTTTAAAATTTAATAATTAAAAATTGTATTAAATATCTCCCCCCCTCTTTTAACAAGATCCACATTTTGCACAAACAGAGTCTGATAATTCATGTGCCATAATAGCATCAACAATTTTATCCATTCCATATGCATTCCAATCATCACATACATCTTTAGCTTCATCAGTTGCAATTGAACAAAGTTCATCAATAAAATCTTCTACAGCAGCTCTTCCTTTCTTGGCTTGAAGTTGTTCAATTTGAGAGATAATAGTCTTACAGAATGCACAACTTGCAGTATCAGCAGCAAAAGCAATAGCAAAAATGAAAAGTAAACAAATGAAAGCTTTCATAATGGATGAAATAAATTTTTAGAGATGAGAGTTAAAGAATAACAAGTATTAGAAAATTCAAATAATAACGATTATTCTTTTCATTTAAAAAAAGAAGAAGAAAGAAGAAAGAGGAATTTTCTAATTATTTATTTATATCTGAAAATTAAAAATAATATTTTAATCATAAATTTATTATTAAAAAACTAAATTCTTAAATTATTACTGCTGTTCACTAAAGTTATCTAACAAAACTCTAATTGTTGAATTAATATCTATTTCATCAGAACGAGAAGTCATATAGAAAAGATCTTGTGAATAATAATTTAATTTTGTTCTTAAAAGTTGGTATTGTTGCATATCAATTAATTTATTTTCTTTAATAATAAGTTCTCTTGATTGAGTTAAACCTTCATATGATATATTTGGTTTATTAACACATGGCTCAGTATCATTGCTTGGTAATATAAGAGTAGGGATTAATGGTTGATATTTAGAATTATCAAATGATTCATCAGGAATAAATAATGGAAGGAAAATCCAAGAATGAAGGTCTATTGAACAGTCAGGTATAAGTTGTAACATATCAAATAATTGTAATCCACTTAAAATAATCATAGACCCTTTATCAAATGGTAAATTAAATATAGTTATTAATTCATTTAATATGGTTGGCATTTTTTTCTTTAATTTATTAAAAGAACATTTAAGTAACATGACTCTTAATAATAAAAATCCACAACTATATAATACTTCTGATGGATATTGTTTAATTGAATCAATCAGTCTATCTAATATATTTTCAATTAATGATTGGTTTTGATCCATAAAATTATCAAATACTTCTTTTTCTCCACAATAAATTACAAATGCAATTCTTTTAAATATTTTTGCTCTTAAAATTGATTCGTTTTCTTTATTAACAAGAAGTCCTTGTCCTAATATTCCTTTATTAATACCTGAAATAAAGTCAAATAATAATTTAGCATTATTACTAGAAAATACTGAATAAATTGGTGCTTTCCATAATGTTAAAAGATTACTTGATTTATTAAAGAATTCATCATTATTAAATACATTAAATATAATTTTACTCCATTTATTATTTAATTGATTTCTTTTTGCTAATTCATTTAAAATATTTAAAGATGAGACGTTAATTCCCATATCACTACCAGGTTGTGTTAAATTATGTTCAAATTGTTTGCCTAAATCAATAATATTTCCTATTGAATTTTCATCAAATGCCATTGTTATAATTGGAATAATATCATCAATAACAATATTTAATAAATCTGAAGAAATGTATAAGGAATTATTTATTATAGACAATGGATTATCTTCTGTTATATTTTTTGATGAATCTTTACTATCATAACTTGATGCAATAGGAACTCCTAAACTAGAAGATGTTGATGTATTTGATGAAAGACTTTTTTGTCTATTTCTTAATTTAATAGGTTGACCTCCTTCTTTCCAACGTTGAACAATTGCCATATATTTATTTAATATTGAATTAATAATTTCTTCCCATCCATTTCCTAATTTACCTTGGTTTTTAATATCAAGTTGATTAATAACATCAAGGAATAATTTAATAGTATGTATAATAACAAAGACCATTTCATCATTTACCATATGATGATTAATTAATGATTGAATATACATTTGTGTTCTATATAATTCAGTTGGAGTTATAACTTTTGTTATAATAAATTGAACAAAGTCAAATATTTTTTGTGGAGCTACATCTTCATATAATCCAGCTTCACTAATAACTAATAATGACCATAACATTTTAACTATAAATTCTTGTTTAAATGATCTGAATATAAATGAATGTTTATCAGGGAATGAATTAAACATTAATAAATATTCTCCAATAAAATCAAGTGGGAATGAAATAAATAACATTTCCAATACTGAAACACAATTACTTTGTAAGACAAATGAGTTATTAGGACCTTCAGTTACACTGACTAATTCAAATATTGATTGAATAGTTCTTCTTAATGTTGAAGTGAGAAAATGTGGTTCATTATTTCTTTTTTCTTTATTACCTTTTACATCAGAAAAAACAGATACAACAAGCATTGGAATAAATAATACAGCATTTCCAATTTGTTGTCCAGCACTTACTTGTTGTGTTTGTTGGTTTGAAGTATCTTCAAATTGAGATTTATAAGGAAAGAGTTTTAATGAATGTTCATATAATTTTTTTAAAATGTCAAGTACTGGATTAATTTCTTCTGATAAAGTATTTAAACAAATAGACCTTGGTAATGTATTTTGTGAAATTACATTAGAAATAGCTTGTATAAGTAATACTACAGAAGTCTTATATTCTGTTGATGGAATAAAATCAATACTTTCTTCAATCATTCTAAGAAAATGAGAACGATACATATGTTTTTCTTGACAAATTCCACTAATAATTGTTTGAAGGAATAAAGAAAATCTAGTAATACTTTGTTCAGGTTGAGTTATATCAGAAAGTCTAACTAATAATTTTACTAAAGAAAGTAAATGTAATTGTAATTTAGGAGCATGAGTAATTGATTCAGCAAATGAAAGTAATATAGTATATTGAGTAGAAATACTAATATCTTTTATTATTTCATTTTCTTGATAAGAAGTAAAAATATTAATTAAAATATCTGTTGCAAGAGACTGATAATGAAATAGTTGTGTTTTATCAGAAGTGTTAATTAATTTTTTATTTCCTTTCATATATAACATAATAACACAAAATATTAATTCAAGAATATTTGATGGTTCTGACATTTTATCAAATGAATATTCAATTTTTTTATATTTTTCATTAAGAAACATTGGTATTTGAAGTAATTTTAATGTTTCAATAAATTTAGGATTAGAAGAAGCAAACATTGTATCAATAATGTTTAATAATGAAATTAATAATGTATCATTAATTTCAAATCCATATAATTGTTTATTTCTTTCATCTTGTTGTGTTAATAAAATTGAAATAATTGGAGGAAGAATACGATCAAGTCTTTGTACATTCATTGATACTTGAAGAAAGTCCAAAAAGAATGGGTCATGATGTTGGTGAATATAATATTGTAAGAATAATATTAATCCTTTATTAAAAACTGAAGTCTCAATATCATAAATTAACAAACTTGAATTTTTCCAAAATAACATATATTTTAATAAGTCATCTTCATTTCCATCTTTTAATTTTTCTGTAATAAAGTTATATGTTAATTGTTCATGTGAAGTACCAAATGTATGGAAAAATAATACAACATCAGTTAATATTGAATAATTATCTTCATCTAATGTTTTCCATAATACTTGATATAATTCATAAATAAATGTTTCATCATCAAGTTGAAGTACATCTTTTTCTTCTTTTTTCCAAATATCATAATAACATTTTGCTGCTTTAATTCTTAAAATAGGATGTGGATGTTCTGCAATAATTTTTTTTAATTCATCTATCCATCCATTATTATTTAATTCTTTTTTTAATAATATTTGAATTCCTTCAATTCCAATTTCTTCTTCTTCTTTTTCAATTTCTTCATTATATTCTTCATTAATATTTTGTATTTGATATCTTTTAAATGGTGTTAATTTAGTATGTAATGTTTTAATTATATCACAAAATTTAATAAACATATTAAGTTTTTTTTCTGGCATTGTAGTATCTACTTCAATATATTTTTTCATAAATATTTCAAATACTTTATCTGCTTCAATTGTTATTTTTATTAATTGAATATCTTTTTCTTCATTCTCTTCAAATTCATCTTTTAAACAATATTCTATTAATTCAAAACATTCTGTTAGTTGATTTATTTGTACTTCAGACTCTATTAATCTTATCATTTTTTTCCAACAAAGAAGTAAAATATTAATTCCAAATGTATCCATTTTTTTCATTTGTTCTTCATTTCCTTGATACGTTGTAAGAAATGCTAATGTTCTTTTAATTGCATAGTCTTTTGTTTCATTATTCATTAAAGAAATTATATATTCAAATAATACATCAATATCAACATTTTTTAAAAATTCAGTAATTATATCAATGTCATTTCTTTTATTTATTTCCAATGCTTTTTGTAATAATGAAAGAACTGAACAAATTACATTTTTAAAAACTTGTTCTGCAATAATTTGTTTACCTAATAATTCTTCATATATAGAAATTATGTTTTCAATTCCTTCTTTTGATGCGTAATTATATAATTCATTTAATGATTTTTCTATAATTTTATATGAATAATTATTAAAAAATGATATTATTTGTTCTTTCTCAATATCTTGGTCTTTAGCATTTAATCCTAAAAGATAAAAATGAACTCTTCTTGTTAATCCACTATCTTTCTTTTTTAATAATATTAACATTCGTTCAACAATACTTGTAAATTGTTCTTCATTAAATATTCCACTATTTAATTTTATTCTTGTACATAAAATATCTAACATGTCTCTTAATACTAATGATTTTTCATCAGTAAATGTATTTAAAATACTATATAACATTAATTCTCTATTTGCTAATTGTTCTTCTTTTATTGGACAATCAAGTTTAAGTAACATATACGTTAATAATGGTTTTCTACTAATGCTATTTGAACGTAATATATCCCAACATAATTCCCAGAAATATTTCTCATTATTCTTTTTAACTTCATCAATAAGTTCAATTGTTTTATCTTTAATTCCACTAGAATTTTCTTCCATACCAACTACAACAGAAATAATAAATGCTTTTTGAATATCTTTCATTTTCATTATAACTTTTAATAAATATTTCTTTATAATATCTAATATCTTTGTTCTAATATCTGTTGCTCCACTTCGTATTAATGGAAATAGCCCTGGTGTAAAACACCATAAATCTTCTACTAATCTATCTTCTCCTATTCTTTCAAATAACATAACAAATAATTCTAATACTTGCATATGAACTCCAGATGGAATTTGTGGATCTAATGCCTGTGCCATTCTTCTCATAAATGTTTGTTTAGCCGGAACAACAGGGAAGTTTTTATTGTTTTTAATAAATTTAGTAAAGGTTTGCATAACTTGAAGAATATCAGTCCAAACCTTACATTTTTCTATTTGGTTAAGTATCTTCTCAGCCTCGTCATTAAATTTTTGAAATTTATTCTTTTCTTTTTGTGTAGTAAGAAATGATAAGTCAATATCTTCGTTAATGTTTCTTCTCATAAGATAAACAACTAAATTATTTTAAGATGAAAATAAAAAATTACTCTTTTCTTATGAAGTATTTTTTATGTTATTTTTGAACAAATTTAATATTTTAATGCGATTTTGGAGGAATGTATTTTTCTTTTGTTGCTTTTATCTATTCAATAGTTAATTTTTATTATTTTTTTAAATTATTAAGAACAAAAAGAAAATAATAAAAAAGTTAAGCGAAAATTTTATGGTTGGACATTACCTTCATCATCTGCTAATGGTTGTGTTACCTCTTCACTATACAAGTGATTCCCTTTTTTTTGGTGGATATATGCAACTATCTCAGAATTAATGATCAAAGCAAATAAAACAATAGCAATAACATAATTATAGAAACCCCCTTGACTGATTCTGGCATATAATAATAACAATGCAACAATATTAGTAGTTGTTGCACATAAGAAATAGAGTGATAGAGTGAAATGCTTTTGGTTAAACGTTCGAATCCATTCATCTAATTTCTTAGGATGAGGTAATGAAAAGAATAGTGGAGAAAGTAAACCTATAATATACCATTTTGGTTGAATGGCAATACAAGTACATAGTGTAGACAACATTGTTATTTCACATAACTGAATATCATATGAATAACTAGGGACTGTAAGACTACAAAGTTGCTTTAAGAAGAGAGATATTCCAATCACAAAAATGATTAGTCCGATTGAGATAAAGAAGTGAATGACAAAAATGAAATGATAATGAACTGCACAGAGAGTTATAAAACAAATAATAGAAGAAATAATAATAGAAAATTGAGTTGATAAATAATGAATATTAACAAGAGATTTATAAACCATTATTGATAGTATTAATGGAAGGACTGTCAACACAATACAAAAGAAAGTTATTCTCGAATAATTTAAATGTACATCATTTACTTCAGAAGTTTCATCTTTATTGAAAGAATTTACTTTATTAGAGTCAGCTGAAAGTGTTATATTATGTTATTGAAAGGTAATAAAAGAAGAATGACAAACTATAAAATATAATAAAACTAATAAATGAAACAAAACTAAGAACTACTGCATTAGTAAAATACGAAAAATACAATGGAGCAGCTTTGTCTATTCGTTTTAATGAAATAATAATACTATCAAAATATAACTTGTATTTATAACAAAACGACATGTAACTTTAAAAGTTCTTTTTGTCTAAAAGTTTTAATAAATTAATTCCTAAAAACTATAAAAAAATATAATTAATTTTAGTGAAGTAAATCAATTATTCTCTTTTTTCGACTATCCTTATTTGATATTTCAACTCTTTTTATTTCTTCATCAATATCTAATTTATCTATTGGAACAAGATATGCGTATGGATCTTTTATTGTTGTTGATTTAATTGTATCAATAAGCCATTGTTCAGACACAATTGGAATATTGTTTATTCCACATTTTTCAACAACATCTTTATTAATTTTACCCGATGAATAAACAACATATGATGTTAATGAATTAAATTCTTTATTTTCTATTTCTTTTGGAATATCAATTGTTGTTCCATAACAACAAATCATAATTCCTTTAATTGGTTGTTGTTCAACAGATGTATCAACTGGAATATGTTTTCTTTTTATTTCACCTTCATCAAATTTTTTTACTATTTGATGTGAAGAACTAATGTCATGAAGATTTTTCTTTATTTGGTAATGACTTTCTTTTTGATTAGTAATATCCTCTTGAAAACTATCTTCGTCATATGCTATTAGCTCATCGTTTTTATCCATAACAACATGAAGTTTTTTTGTGTGTTTTCTATTTGTTCTTGTATTATATGTGTGATGAACTTGTTCATCTTTTTTTATTGAAACGTCATTTTCTGTCAATTGAGGTTTGGTGACTTGTACTTTAACAACATGTTTCTTTTTAGGAGGCATGAAATTAGAAATTTAAATTTCAAGATATGAATGATACAAATGATAAAAAATACATCGAGACTATAAATAACAAAATATGAAAGGATAATAAAGAACTGTTCATTTAGTTTTGATATCTGGGAGTAAAATATGTGTGAAGATGCTGATGTGCACCTTGATGATCAAAATGTTTATCAATCCATCCAAGAACATCAGTATTTTCATTAGCAGCTCTAATATCAGTTTGTTGATCTAAAATATCTAACATTACTCTTCTCTTATCCATCTCAAGTTTCTTTGCTGGTGGAATTTTTGGTTGACCTGCTCCTCCAAGACAACCTCCAACACATGCCATCATTTCAACAACATCAACTTTTAACTCTCCTTTTCTAATAAGTTCACAAGCATGTCTAATAGCATAACCACCATGACAAACAGCACCTGTGATAATAGTTCCACCAATATCAACAGAAAGATTTGTCATTGTTGATCCACTTGCAGCATGTTTAAAAGTTTCTTCCTTGTTAACAGTACAACTGTTCCAATCAACTCCTGCATTACGTGCAATTACTCTCAATACAGTTTCACAAACTCCTCCAGTCTTTCCAAAAATATTAGAACCACCAGAAATACGTCTAAATGGTAAATCACATTGACCATCTTCAGTTTTAGCAAGTGCTTCTTCTCTTTCTTGTGTAAATTTACATTCTTCAGGTGGAAGATGTTTTTTGAAATAAGCAGCAATTTCATTTGAAGTACATGAAGCATCATAGTCTTGATGAATTTGTTGTCTTTGAGACTCTGTTTTTTTAGCAATACAAGGCATTATTCCAACAGTGTAAAGATCTTCTACTGCAATTCCTACATCCTTTGCCCATCCTCTTTTAATACAACCAGCTAAACATCCAATTGGTGAACGGGCAGTAGAGACGTTTGGAATTAAGTCAGGATATTCTTTTTCAACAAGTTCAATCCAAGCAGGACAACAGGAAGTAATAGCAGGTCCTTTTCCTTCTTTTTTCATTTCAATAACTTCGGCATAATCATCCATTGTTGTCTTATCAGCTCCAGCATCAACATCAAATACATAATCAAATCCAATAAGTCTTAAACAATGAACTAACTGAGCCATAGCTGTACTTCCAATAGGCATTCCCATAGCCTCAGCAACACCTAAACGAGTTGAAGGTGCAATCATAGCAACAAGCTTCTTTCCAGCTTCTTTAGCTTTAAAAGTATCAACAAGATGGTCTATTGGTGTAATAGAACCAAAGTTACAAACCAAAGAACATTGACCACACCCAGTACATTCAGACTCATCAATAAGTACTCTTGTCTTGTCGGTATTTTCTTGAGAGAGTTTTTCTCTATTAGGCTGAACAAATGGTGGAATTTTTGGTGGTTGTTTTACTAACACCCCAAAAGTACATTTAGTAGCACACATTCCACAACCCATGCATTTAGACCAATCAAATTGAATACTATGGTTATGGTCATGTCCGGTGACTGTATGTGATGGTTTAGGTGGCATTGTTCTTTAAGTTAGAATGAAAAAGTACTATTTCCTCATCTTTATATAATTACTTAAAACGACTTTATTAACTTCAAATTTCTTTTCATTGCTTCTTTTTTATTCTTCTTGTCAAAGAACTAGTGACTTAACAAAACCAACAAATTGTTTCGACTTCTAATTTCATTATTGAACTAACTTAATGTATTGAAAAAGTGTGTAGTTATTATAGGATTTGCAGGAATCTTGATAATTATTTCATCTGTTAGTTATAATTTTAAAAAGATAATCTAAAAATATAATTTTTATTTGTTTTGTAACAAAAATAACAATTTCTTTAAAAAAATAAAATTATGTTATATATTCCATTATTAGATTGTTATTGAACAACTTCACATTTACCAGTTTCTATATTATATATCATTGAAACAATGTTACATTGACCCTGTTTTATCAAAGGTTGTAATAATGGGTTTGAACGAAGAAATTCAGCATGTTGTACTGCACTTTGAATACAAGTAGAATGAATGTCATTATTACATTTTTCAGCAATTGGAATAAGGTCTGAAAGAATAGCAGAAAGTGCATTCTCTGAATGTGCACGTTGACAAGCAGCAGTACAAGCACCACAAGAGGTATGACTTAAAACTACAATAAGAGGAGTTTTTAAGTGAGTTACACCATATTCTACTGACCCTAATTCTGTTTGTCCAATAACACCACCAGCAGATCGAACAACAAAAATATCTCCAAAATTAACATTAAATAAATATTCTGGAGGTGCTCTTGAATCAGAACAACAAATAATTGTAGCAATTGGTTCTTGTTTATTAACTAATTCCTTTCTTCTTTCTTCAAAATTATATGTTATTGTTTTCCCTTCAACAAATCGGTTATTACCATCAAGTAAGAAAGTAAGTGCTTGTTGTGGTGTTAGTTGGGTCATAAGAAATATTTTCTTATAGATGATTCAACAAATAGGTTAGATTATTAATAACGGATTTGTCTCTCTTTGATTGGTCATTTTATTTTTATTTTTTCTTATTTTTAGTTTTCTTTTCTATTTGTTTAATAATTCATCCTTTTAGCTCTTTAAAAAAAATGTTCATTCGAAAAACTAAAAATATTTTTTTTTAGTTTGGTCCACAATTCAATTTATTCAAACTGATAAAAACTGTTGTATTTTATGAATATTTTTTTTTTGGAATTTAATTTATTTTCAGTTTAAATTAACGTATATAATTTTTTAGTTTAACGAGACTAAATCTTCTTACTTTTGTCTCTGGCTTTTTAAAAAGATGATTATCCGTGTTTTGTTTTTTAAAAATTATAAAAGAGTCATTTTTTATTTTAATTGAAATGAAAACAAAAATATTTTGAATTTAATTAAAATTGGATGTTGTTATTTCTGAAAGTAATGAAAAATGAGACTCATGATATTATCATTTAGATGAAGAAATAATAGAAATGAACAAAGACATAAATTTTGAGATGAACATTTTGATGAAATAGTTCTTGAAGTTCATACCAAAACATAGGAGAAACAGAAAAACTAATAGAAAGAAGAATGATACAACTAAACTATACAACAGTGTTAATCAATAAGAGTTTTAATTAAAATAATTAAAAAAAAGAAATAAAATAACTAAATATAACAATCAAATTATTGGTTGTAATAATTTAATAATAAATCAAAGAATGAATATTAAATGAATATCATTACTTATTCTATTTTACATTTCTTTATTCTTCTTATTCATTTTATCGTTATTGGATTAATTAAACAAGAATAATACAATCATTTACATAGTAGTTGTTAATTGAATGTAAATAGAATGAGGAATATAATATAATTAAATATAGGATAAATAAGAGATTATTTCGTCTTTCCCAACTCTTGCACAATTGAGTAGAACAAATCTTGGTTAACTCCAATGAAGGTTCCCAAAAAAACTGATTAACCATAAACACTTTGGTATTACACTATATTCTATTGTACAATCACGGGTTTGATATTCAAATTCCTTCTCTCTAATCTATCTGTTTTTCTTCGTTCCTTTTTTTATTTAAATACTCTCAAAATACCACAAAATATCAAATCAACACAAATATAACAAACATAACCATTCAATTACAATATAATTAATATTCAAATAAAAAAAAATAAAGAAATAATAATAAAAATGATTGTCTTATAATAGTTCATTATTTTGATTAACATGAAAATAATACTCAATCTTATAGAAGAATAAAAAACCAACCTTTTCATCTTTTATTAGAAATAGCATAAAATGATATATTTATATATGCAGTTTATTATATTAGAATGACTTATACTCTATTTCCAGTGTTTTGTTTCTTAATAAAAGAAGAAAGAATTTTCTTATTAAAAACAAAAAAATTCAAATTTTGTTTTAAAAAGACTAACTAAAATAAAAAAATCTTCAAAGAAAATACTAAGAACTTATAATTCTGTGACAATGAATCAGACAGGAATAATTGAGAATAGTAAAAGATTCATTAATGAGTATAAGTCAGACATTGGACTATATCTTATTTTAATAATTATTAATAACTTAGTTGGATTCATTCCAACTCATCAAGAAATTCCTTACAAAGAAGACCCAAATTATATGTTTTCAAAACTTAATGACGTTATTCCAAGAACAATGAATGTTATTATTAATTTTTATATTCCAATTTGTGTCATTGCAATAATATCTATCTATCAAAAGAATATAGAAAAAGGATTAACAGTGCTTATTCCATTTCTAAATAGTGAAATGATTGTAGGAATTATCATTCAATTATTAAAAAGATATTCTGGAAAACCAAGACCATTTTATAATACATATTGTATTGAACATTATAAACCAACTTGTAACCATAGTTTCCCATCTGGCCATACTGCATATGCTTTTCAAGGACAAGTATTCTTATCACTAATACTATTAGAATTTATTTCAAAATACAAACAGTCAAATAATTTAATTGTACAATTCATTGTATTTTTACCTTGTGTATGGGCTTTTGTTGTTGGACTAACCCGCTTTTATGATCACCACCATGCTATTTCTGATATTCTTGCAGGTGGAATTATTGGAGCATTTATTGCATTTACAACATATTATGTGTATAAAAATAAAGTTTCTAAAAAGAAAGAATTAACAGATGAAGAATTATTTGCAATTGAATTTGAATAATATATTTATTTTTATTAAAACTAATAATGATATATTTTTGTTCTTTTATTTTTTAGTTTAATATCTTTATTTTTACCATTATTTTCATTTTAATTATTACTTTTTCATCTTTGTTTTACTTGGTTTGAGTCTATGTACGTTCTTTTAATTTTTGTTCAATACAAAGAAAAATCTAATTTATTTGATAATTTGTTATATACTTTTAAAATGAATACTATTTAATGTAAATTAATTAACAAAGGCATAAAGATAATTAACAATTATCAAAAATTCTATATGAACTTTTATTCTTTTTGTTAAAATAAAAGAACAAAAAATAGTAAATTGCTAATTAATAAGATAAATATATTGTATTAGATTAATTGAATAATTTTATTCCTAATTAAATATTTTTAATTCTTATTCTTTATTCACAAAGTCTCATTACTGAATTATTCTTATTATACAATAAACTTATAATACTATTCAATTCAATATATTCTAAATGAATTAAAATAAAATAATACATTAAAATTAAAAACCTAAAATAAGAATAATTTATTTTTTCTTTTATTTGTTCTATTCATTCATTAACTAATAAAACAAATTCAAAAAGATTCTTAGTTATAATGTTTAGTACTTTTTATTATCACAAAAATTTGAATTTTATTCAATAAGAAAAAAGTAAATATGTAAATAAGTTAATTATTTATGTCTTTCTTTTTCATAATAACATTTTCAATTTGGTTATTTAATTTTTATTAGAAATTTCTTTTAATAAAGTTGTTTCAATAAAAGTTCAATTTAAATAAATAAAAAAAAAATTAAAATAACAAAGATAAATTAATTTCAAGATATATTTTTGTTATTTCATACAATAAATAAGAAATAGAATATAATAGAAGATTGATATCTTGAGTCGAAAGAACCGATAATTTCATAATCTATGAACAACCAATACGTACCACTTACATTACTTATTGTTGCAATAATCAATGCTGTTATTCATTGGAATGCTATATTAAATAATAATAAAATGATGGTACGATTAAGTAAATGTCCCTTTTGTTTAATTATGGGATTGTTTCTTTTTGTTTCACTTGAAGAAACACCTATTGTATTTATTCTTGGATATATATTTTCATTTCTTGGAGATTTCTTTTTATTATTTGAAGGTAATATATTTTTAGTTGGGATGTTATCATTTGGTCTTGCACATATTTGTAATGCATATGCATTTATATCTGTTTCAGTTTGTAAAATTAAATCTTTCAATTATTCTTAAAAAAAAAACAAATAAAATTAATAATATAATTAGGCATTGGCATTTGAATGGATTGGAATTTTTGTTTTTATTTTAGTTTTTATTTATTGGACAATATTAAAGAATTATACTATTCTTCCAGAATATATGAGGAAAATAGTTTATGGTTATTTAACAATTATTTCTATTGGATTTTATGGAAGTGTATGTTTATTTAATAATGCACAATGGACATTATCCTCTCGTTTAGTTGTTCTTATTGGATATTTATTTTTTATATTAAGTGATTCTATCTTAGGTGTTTCTTTGTGGGTAAAAACAAATTCATTTATTCGATTTTTAGTAATGTTCACTTATTATATTGCTCAATTCTTACTTGGACTGGGATATGTTCTTGGCTTGAATGAAAACCAAAGTTTAATTCCAATTTAATATTTTATTATTAATTTTCATTTTGGAATAAAAACTAAAACTTATTTGTTATTTTATGGAAGCTGTTTTGTTTGATTTTAATGGGACTTTAATATTTGATACTCCTCTTCATGCATTTTGTTGGAAAGAAATGGCAAAAAGAATAAGAGGTACTCCATTAAGTGAGGATGAATTTAAATTATTGAATGGTAGAACAAATAAACAATTAATTGAACATATTCTCAATAAAGAAATAAGTGATGAAGATGCAAAGAAATATGCTGAAGAAAAAGAAAATTTATATAGAACTATGTTAATGAAAAGTGATATAAAATTATGTGATGGTGCAATTAATCTTTTTGAGGCATTAAAAAAATGTAATATTCCTTTTACTATTGCCACTTCAAGTGATTGGGGAAATGTTCAAGTGTTTATTCAAAAATACCACTTGGAAGAATGGTTTGATATTGATAAAATTATTTTTAATGATTTTACTTTTAAAGGTAAACCTGCTCCTGACATTTATTTAAAAGCTTCTAAGAAATTAGGAGTTAGTATTTCTCATTGTATTGTATTTGAAGATACTATTTCAGGTATTCATTCTGCATTATCAGCTGGTGCTACTCCAATAGGAATTGCCTCAGAAATGACTGTTAATGAATTACTTCAAATTAAAGGATGCAACCTGGCAATTCACACATTTAATGAGATAACAATTGAGGAGATGGTTGATTTGATTAAGAATAAATAATAAAGGGTTTTTGATATTCTGTTTCTGCTCATTTTTTATTTCTAAAAAGTTTACAAAAAAATACTATAAAATCACTTAAATGTCACAAACTGAAGAACATCTTAATAAACAGAAAACAGAAAAAGAATGTGATAGTGATATTGTCTGTACAAATAAATTGAGTTGTATAGACACTCATGAAAATAATCATATAAATTCATTAAATACTAATGAAAACCAAGACACAAAATTTGAACACGAAATTGAAATGGGAAATGTTGATGAACATGAAGTTAATTTGAGAGAAGAAGGTTTAACTCAATTAAATGAAGTACCTCATACAGGAAATGAACAACAACCAAACAACCAAAATAATAATAATAATGATGGTGATAATGATTATATAAATAATGATTATGATTCAGGTTTTGGGTCTTATATAGTAGTTATATTATTCTTTTTCTTTAGTCATATTTTTTATACTTTATTTATTATAGTTGATTTCATTCAACATTATCATTTAACTGAGTTAGTTACACAATATGTAAATACTGGGGAAAATAAAATAAGGATATTAGTTTATTGTATTCCTTCTATGTTATTATTTATTATAAAGGTGTGGCAAATAGGAATAACTGATATGATAGATATTACTGTTATTCCAAATTCTTTTAGTGATTTATTCATTTATTTATATCTATGTGACTGTATTTACCGTTATATAAATTATTATCTAAAAGTTTTAACAATATTTTTAGTTAAAAATATATTATTATTATGTAAATTACTCTCTATGATAGAATCACTTACTTTGTCTATAAGAGTTATTCTTCCTACTTTTATTATTTATAATTATCTTATTTCATACACTTCAATAACCAACCAATGGATTAGTTATATTGTTATATATCCAATAACGTGGCTTTATGTGTTTGAACGTTGTCTTGGATTTGTTAATTTTCTTTCTTGTTTCTTTAAAGTTCTTAAAACCTTTTTCACTCAAAACAATATGTTTGGTACTTCAGTAACCGTAGATTCATTAGAAGACAAAATGTGCTTAATTTGTCAAGACACAGTTAATCGTCCAATTAAGTTAAAATGTGGTCATGTTTATTGTGAAGAATGTATTTTTAAATGGCTTATTCAACAACCAAGATGTCCTATGTGTAGAGAATTAGTGATACAACCACAGACATTTGTTGGTTTTAATGGAAATACTCGTTTTGTTCCTGCACTATACTTTTTCTAAATGAGATTTATTATATTATTGAATTTATTCATTTTTTTGTATTTTTTATGATAGAAGAATTAAAAAATTATTCAATAAATAATATTATGCAATGAAATCAATTTTTCTAATGAATGTTGCTCTTCATCTTCCTACTTATAACGAGAGTCTTTTATTTCATTTTAATTAACTACCAATACAATGAAGTTATTCAAAACACTTCTTTCTTCAATACCTTTGAGTTAATTAACTCTTTTCTAAAAAACTCTTACCACCAACATTTAGTCTTTTAAATACATATACTCTAATTAATCTTTGTTCTCTTAAAGTTCAATAAAATGAAAATTCCATTGTTTATTAATATGGCAATATCTTATAGAAAATAATATTAATTTATAAAATAACATTGTTTCACTTAACTGACTAACAGAAATTGAAAGACATAAAGTTTTAAAATGTACTATTCATCACATAATGGCGTTTACCAATCTTCTTAAAAAATGTATAATTTCTTCTCATATCACCAAAATGAAGAATATTTATTATATTGACTTAGGAAATTAAAAATTAATTTATCGAGGATTTAACATTAGTTTAATTTAATGAAAAAATTACTTCTTCTGTCATAAAGTGTGGTTTGACATTAATAATAAAATTGACAATAATGAAATGAATAATCTCATAGATTATACTCGTTATTTTCATAAAAATAAAATATCAATTTTCTATTTTTATTTAGACATCATATCATTTATTTTTTAAATCTCTTAATTTATCTTTTTTCATTATCATAATCTTTATTTCATTATGAATATTTGTTTTCTTCTAATAATCTCATTAATATCGTAATAGGTATTATATTAGTTATACCATTTAATATACCAGCTTTATGGTATAAAATATTTTTAATAGTTAAAAAAAATAAAATAAATTAGAATAAAATATAAAGAATAGTTTTGAAATATCATTATTATGAACTGTAAATATTATTACAGCCAATACTTAAGAATCCACTCTTCAATTGAAGTAATATCTACATTATTAGCTAACTCTATTAATTCTTCGATTTGGTTATTACAATCCAAATCAAGATTATTTGGTAATACTGGATCAAATCTCATATATCGTTCTCCTAAAAACCCTTTTGCAACATCATCTGCCATAGACTTTCTACTCCACAAAAATCCATCAATACATAATGGTAAAAGTTGTAATAACCCAACATCAGTATATTTGTTACTATCCATATAATTAATTGGTGGTCTTCCTGATGAAATTGAAAGACACACAGTATTATTTATATCTATTCCAAGCCCTCTTTCCCCAAATATATAGGGGAATGCACAAACACATGGATTATTTTCAAAAATTCCACCATCAGCATATCCTTGATATGGTGGATAATAACCAACAGCAGCTGCTGAACGTAAACATGCATCACCAATTTTACAGTCATATCCTGGAATAAAGTTATTGAAAACACATGCTTTACAACATCTATTTGGGTCATTCTCTCCAGAGTCAAATTGAAATGCATTAATTAAAATATAACGTTGTATATCACTTAATTTTTTTTCTCCATAAGTCATTTGGGCAACATCAATAAGATATTTATTAGAATACATTGACTCCATATATCCTCGTGACTTCTTTTCAAAACTATGTTTACACATTTCAATCATCAATTTTTTAATGTCTTTTGGATGAATCCCAAGAGCCAAATCAGCACAAATAAAACTTGATGCTGATACTCCACAAAATAAATTTACCTCTTCTAATAAAGTTGGAAATTTTTCTACAAGTCTTGAAAAGATAATTGCTTGAAGAATACATTTAATTCCTCCTCCATCAATAGAAATCATTCTAAATTTCTTTTTTCTATTAAAAGAATCAATAGAATTATGCATTTTATCATTAATTTCTATACTTTCTAACAATATTTGATATTCTTCTTCTTTTGTTAATGTTTTTACTGCTTCTTTCTTTTTAAAAAAGCTACTTAATAAAGAAGAATAATAAGCATTAGTGGTATTTTCTTTTACTTGTTGGATATCATCTTTATCAATAACCTCCACATCCGGTGGAGATCTTTCAATAGTATTATCAATAATATTTCCATTAGTTTTGTCAGAAATATTTTGTTGGTTAATTACAGAAGAGTCAATTTTCATTTGACATTCTTCAGGTTTTGATGAAAGAATAATTTTTTTTTGTTCTAATTCTTTTTCTTTTTCTTTTATTTTTGTCTTAACAAATTGAATCGTTTCTATTTGATTGGTAGTACAATAAAGAGCATAATCTAGAGAAGATTGATTGCCATTTGTAACTTGATTTAGTGGTGCTCCATTATCAAGTAATAATTGTGCAAATTTAATATTACCTTTCTCAATTGAAAGATGAAGAGGACTTTCTCCTAATGCATTTTTTCTTTTAATAAATAAAGGATATTCTTCAATTACTCTCTTACTTAATAACTCTATTAAATCATCAACTTCACAATTTGAAAGATAATGAAGTATATTATTTTCAAAAGAATCAACAATATCTAATCTACAATCTCCAATAGATAATAACAGCACAATTACATCTAAACTTTGATGTAATAAACAACTCATTAATGGAGTTCTCCCATGTATGTCTTGACAAATTAATTTTGAAGGACTATAATTTAATAATAATTCTACAAGCTCCTTATTATTTGTTTCACATCCAATAAAAATCAATCTATTATAAAACTTACTCTTTTTTAATTCTTCAAGCATTTCTTTATTATTAAGCTCTTTTAGTGCATCATTATTTTTATTAATGAATTGTTGATATAAATTAAGATAATTTGACATAATCCAAATTTCCTTATAAATGTTGTTTTTGAGTTTCTTTCTCTCTTTTTTTAGTTTTAAAATACCAAACAAAAAAATTACATTTGTGTATTATTATTTATTTCGTTTCACTTGTTGTTGTTTCTTTTATTTTTTCTTTTACTTCTTCTTTTTTAATTTCAACTTGTTTTTTGATTTCTCCTTTTATACTAGCTTTAACTTCTTTTTTTATATCTTTCTTAATTTCTTTTGTACTCTCTTTTATTCCTTCTTTGGTAGCTTCTTTTACTCCAGCTTTAATTGCTTTTTTAACTCTTTTATTTAAATGATTTTTTTTATTCTTTTTATCATGAAACTCTTTATGAAATCCTTTTTTAAATCCTTTTTTCATTCCAACTTTCATTCCTTTCTTAATGTCTTCTATTATCTTTTTCTTTTCTTCTTCTGATATTTTTTCAAGTCGTTCTTCAATAAGTTTCATAATCTCAGCTTCTGTTCCTGTTAATTTGATGTTTTGTCCAGCAAACTCCCAATCATACTCAAACTCTTCTTCACCACTATTTTCATCACTACCTTCTTCATAGTCTTTGTCTGTTTCTTCTTCAGATAATAGTGGACTTGACTTAAACTGTTCTTCTTCTTTATTCATAGAGTTTCTATGTTTCTCATCTTAAATCCTTTAAAAGTTCTTACCACGTCATACCAGACTTTCAAAAAACTGTTTGAATAAAATAATATTACTTTCGTACAAATAATATTACTTTGCTCATAATCAACCTAAATCCACTTTCAATATTTTTAGTACTTTTTAAGAATATTTAAAAAAAAACACAAATAATGAAATAAAATATTTTATTTTGATTTTTTAATCTTTGTTAATACTTCATCTCTTTTTTCAGTGAAATGTCTCATGGCTTGAGTACGATTACGATAACATTTATAACAGTCAACAATAAGTGTTGTCATAAATCCTTTCATTTGATAACCTGGAATAACATAATTAGGTTGAGGAAGTGGTGTTTCTACAAAACAGTCATTTCCTTTTTGAGCAACACGAACAAGATATCCATTTATGTCATGAGTAACAACAATTACAATATCATTTGTTGAAAGAGAATCAAGTTGTAGTGGTTGATTTCCTTCAACAAATAATAATGTAACAATAGCATTTTCAAGTGCCATAGTTCTATCTTCTTTTCCCATTAATGGTGATACATAATAAGCAATTTCACACCAATCATTTTGGCAATAAAAATAATAATTTGTACAACTTAATTGACTTGTTATTTGTTGTAAACTACTTTCTTCAGTAACTTTCATAGCTGATGAAAAACATGATAAAAACTTATCAAATGAATTTGGATATTTACAGTCGTCAACAATATTACAAATTGAGTCAGTATTAATATACCTAACACCAACTTCAAAACAAGTTGGTGCATTTATTTCGTCATATCTCCACATTAAGGGTGCTTTACCTGAAGGATCCATTAACTTATATTTTACATTAGAAGCTGATGCCTCTAATAAACTTGAAATAAATTGCGTATTATACTTTCCTTCTTTCATAACTAAAAACTTGTCGAACATTGACCTATACTCTCCTTTTTTTGTTTTCAATGTACATAATACTCCATCCTTAGAGTCTAAACACTCTGGTGGATATGGGGCTCCTTTTTTAATTTCACATATACTTAATATAACGTTACCTAAAATTGAATCATAACCTAAATACATTTCTGCGTCTTTCATATAAATAGACCATGGTCCATAAGGATGTAATAAAACGCTTGTACTTTGATCACCAACTTTGAAATGATAAGATTTGGTTATTACTTCAACAGCCTCACCTGAATTTCCTTTTGGAACAGGAATATATCCCCAAATACTTGTTTGAGGTTCTTTGACTTTATCTTCTTTATATAAGTTAGTTTTTACACAACTTGGAGTAATATTAGGAATACTAGTTATCTCAGATGAGGATTTTAAAGGAGATACTTTTAATGACATTGTTACATTTTCTTTGTTTACAGCTAAAGCAGCACGTGAAGGAGGTGGTTGACTATATTTTGATTGAAGCTTTGAATCTTCATGAAGTTGTAGTAAATTTCTATAAGTCTCATCACAACGTTCTTTTAAACAATACACTCTTTCTTTATAAAATTCTCGTGAATTTACTTTAAAAGGATCAGATAAACTTTCTATCCTCTTTCTTTTTTGGATAGGGTGCCATACTACTTCTTGTGTTTCAATAGCTTGAAAATAAATTAAATGTAACTCACGTACCTTATTCATGAATTCTTCTTTATTTTTCTTAATTATCTGTATCATTTCTTTGTTTCTTAAAGAAATTTTGGTAATTTGTTGTTGGTATTGTTGGACAGCTAAGTCAGGATGTTGGTTTGTTTTTAGAGCAGGATAAGCATTTGGATTTGCATTGATAATATTAATAGTTTTATTTAATTTTTCAACTACTTGAGTGTAACAATTTTGAAGTTCTTCATATTTTTTTTTTGTAGCTATTAACTCATCTCTTTTATCATTAAATATCTGACCTATTATTTGATAAATAGTTCTAAAGCAGTCTAAATCCAATTCTTCAATTTCCATCTTTCTGCTTTGGTATTCTTTCTTTTCTCTCATTATTTCAATTTTTTTTGACCTTTCAATTGCATTCTTTAATTCTTGAGTAGTTGACATTTCTTTTTGTTATTTGACTTTTAAGTTCTATTATATTTCTAAAAATACTATTCTTTATTTTTTATGTTTTGAGACGGTGACAAATCACTTTATAATGATTTATAAATAGATTTGTTCTTTATTTAAAATTTTTTTTTTTTATAAAACGAAAAAAATACCAACATTTCCATTTTATTCTTGTATTAATCATTCTGCTTCTCCAAAATATTTCATAACTGTTTTCTTTGTAACTAAATAATCTTTAAATGTATTTTCACTACCAAACCTTTCTTCAAATTCTTTCCATCTATCCCAATATTCTTCATGTTCTTTAACACTACATCTTTTACTTCCAGTTGAAAAAATTTCTCTTGCACCTTCAATATCTTCTTGGTTTTCTAAATACTCAGCAAATGAAAGAGATAATTTCCATTCATCTATTCTTCCTATTGAATTTAAACCTTCTAAATATACCTTTTTTGTTTCTTCAAATCCAAAAACTTCATCTACTTGTTGAGCATATTTGATCCATACTTCACACTTTTCTTCATTAAGTATTTCATTAACTTCTTTTTTATATAAATCAATAACTCTTTTAAATGAGTTATTCTTTATTTCATATTTAATGTATTGATCATACATCTTCTTTTTCCATTCAATAGGTGCACTTTCAATGGCATTTTCAAAAAGGTCACGTGTTCTTTCTTTTTTCTTTTCTCCATACAATGAACACCACTCATTAATATATTGATTATATAACATCCCTTTTACTGGATATTCAAAAATATTAATTCCTTTTTCATAAATTTTCCATATATCATCTCCATCTCCTTTGTCTTTTTTTTCTTTAATATATTCTATTAATTCTCTCCCTGTAATAATTTTTAATTCTATCATTTTTTCATAAACACTCCATTTCCCCATTATATTGTGTGATATTTCTTCAATCTCAAGATACCCTTTCCAAATCATTCTTTCATTCTTTACTTTTGATTGTCTTAATGTTGCTTCTTCACATAATGCTCTTGCTTCATTTATATTATTACTTTTAATTTTATTTTGTATCATTTCATACCAAATTTCAGCTTCTTCTCTTTGTGTTAAATTGTCTTCTTTTGCTTTTTCAAATAATTGTTTTGCTTCATTTCTTTTATTCCCTTTAAGATACCATCCAATAAGTTCACTCCATAACTCATTTTTTTTTCCATTAATTTCTTTTCCTCCATGAATTGTTTTAATTCCTTCTATTAATGTTTTAACACCACTTAAAACATCTCCATTTTTTACATAAAGTCTACTTCTTTCAATCCATTCTTTGACATTATATGGCTCTTTCTTAAGTAATACTAAATTCATTTGAATATTTTGATTTCCAAGTAAATACTCTTTTCTTTCTTCTATTACTTGTTTTTCTACTTCTTTTATTCCTGGTTTATTTATATAATTGTGTATAACTTGTTCATAACATTGTCTTACAATATAAAGATCTCTTAGTGTAATCACTTCATTCATTGCTTCTTCTAATATTGAAATTCCTGTTTCTATTCTCCCTTCTTTAATTTCATACAAAGACATTCCAACCCATAAACTTCCAGTATCTTCAGGAAATTCTTGAATTCCTTTTTTCATTATATTTTGAACATCAATTCCTTTATCTTGGACAGTAAGACTTTCAAAAATATGAATCATAAAATCATATTCTTCTTTTTTCATTCTAAATGAATGTAAACTAACATTTTGAATTAATAATTTTAATGCAAGTGGGTAATATTTTTCTCCTTTCTTTTTACAAATTTGAATATATTCTCCAATCATTCCTCTATCTAATAAAATATGTCTCAATACTAATTTCTCAAATAATAGTGGTGTGTTTAATGTAATCACAAATTTCATAACAACTTTCCAAAGTTCATTATGTTGACCAATTGGTAAAGATTGTAATGATCTATCAAATACTCTTCTCATTTGTGTTATTTCTCCATTCTCTATTAACCATTCAATATATAATTTCCATATAACTGGCATTTTATTCATATATACTAAACTTTCTTCAAATACCTCATTTACACTCTTTCTAATTTCAGTATCAATTCCACTCTTTCTTGCATTTATAAGAATAGTTTGAAGGTAATGATACCACAATTTATAACTTCCTGGCAATTCACTAATTCAATAAGTCTTTTATTGTTATATAGAGAATTATTCACAAACTGTAATGCTCGTTGGAAAATGGTTATTTTAGATTGAAAATGACTTTCATCAAAATATTCAATATAATTCCACCAAGTTTTAAATGATTGTGGATTTTGTTTTACATCAAATTCATAGATTGAAATATTCTTTTCTTCATTCATGTGATGATAAAATATTATTTGCAGGTTTTAAGATTCTTCTTCTTTTTTAAAAACAAGAAAAACAAAAATAAAAATAAAAATGTGTTATTTATGAACAACTCTTATTTGATAAAAGTAAATAATCACTTACAAAATATTTTAGTTGTTGTTGGAATTGAACTAATGATTCATCTTGTTTTATTTCAATGTACTGAAGTAAATATTGATAATATCTATTCTTTATTGCATCTGTTAATGTTGTAGATAAGAAAGATGATACAACACTATAAAATGAAGAATAATTAGAGGATGAAGATGAAATAATAGAATAAAGTAATTCTGATAAAACATCAAAACTATGCATTGAAGATATGAGTACTTTAATAAACGTATTTAAAAATGATGGTAAAGAAGAACGTAATGAAATGAGAGAAAAGAATGAAATAGTTTTATTTAATGCAAGTAATCGTTTTGAAATAGTTTGAACCATTTCAATATCAGAAGATTGTATTCCATTTTCAATAAGCTTTGAAGCAATTTCAGAGAATTCTGGGTAATCATCAATGTTTTTATATTGTATTTGAATTACATCAAAAAGAATATTAAATCCTTCTCTAAATACTTCTGAACCAATAGTATATTCTGAAAGAATATTTGCAATATCATTTAAACAAAATAAAAAAGCTAAGAATGTAGTGTCTGAAAACGTTTTAGAAGGAGAGTCTCCATATATAGAGCACCATACTAAAATAAATTTAGAAAGTAATTGTATGAACATACATATAACATTAGTTTTTAATTGATTTGAAGATGTGACTATTTCAAGTACATGACCAGAAAAAATATTCATATACTTTTGTAAAAGTATTGAAATAACTTCTTCTTTTAAAGTATTTGTTAATTTCATAAAACAGCAATTTATCATTTTAGTTATAACATTTACTATATCATCATTAAATTGTGAAAAATCTAAAAGCTCAAATGTTTTAAATAATGTGTTAATATGTCCACTTATCATTTCTTTTTGTATTACATTAAGATTACTTGTTTCATTAATAAATGTAATAATAATGAGACATAAATGTTTAATAAGTGTTTGGTCTTTATTTTTGATTGAATTTATTAATGGTTGAATACATAAATTATCAAAAACTGTTTGAAAAGTTTTTTGAATGAAATATAATTGAGTATTGTTTGACTCTATAAAATTTAGAAGAGTATTTAAGAATTGTGATATTGCTTCTATTTGAATAATTCCATGAAAATGAGAAAAAAATTGTAATGGTTGTTGATGAATAGATAAAGTAAATGGAAATTTTAAACATTGTATACCAATTGTTTGAATAAAACAAAAAGTTGTTTTAATAAAGAATATTGAAACATTAGAAGATGAACAATTTTGACTTGTTAGTATGAGTTTTTGAATATAGTTATTTGCCCATTGATCCAATTGGTTAGAATATATTAATGAAATACAATTATAAAAACTTTCAAAAACAGTTAATAATTGTTCTATTAATTCCATTAAAATAACTGAATCTTTTTCTTGTTGTAAATAATTTAATATTTCAAAGAAAGGATTATATAATGTTAATAATTCTTGAAAAGGTAATGAATGAACAATATATTTTGGTTGAAGAAATATAAAGAAATAACATAATGAAGTTAAATCAACTAATTCCATTTCATTTAATCTTTTTGAATGTTTTAAAAGAATAATAGAAGATATTTGATTTAAAGATTGTTGAATTTGACTGATAATTATTTGAGGATTATTTAAAAATATAATTTCTAATGTATTAATATTTAAATTAAGCACTCTTTTGTATTGACTTTCATTTGAACCAATAGAAGAGAAGTCAATACAATTCATTTGATGATTAATTGAATGATATGATGAATATATAATCAATTGAATTAATTGAATAATAAGTTGTTCAGAATTTCCTATTTTAAATACATTAAAAACATTTGGTAGTTTTAAAATTGTATAAATCACTTCTATTTCATGATGAATAATATCAATTTTATTTATATTAATTTGGTAATAACTTAATAAATTTTCAAGAATGAAATAAACCATTTCTTGATTTAATATTAATCCAAAAGAATTAATAAAAGTTAAAAGAACAATAAGAGCTTTATCATCACCTGATTTTAAGAAAATTTGAATAATGTCTAAAAATAATGGAATAGCTTCTTTTGTAATGTTTTTATTAGAAATTAAGTCATTAACACAATCAAAAATATCATCTTGAAGTTGTTTATATTTAATAAATAATTCTCTTAATCCAGGTATTAACATTGTATTTAAAATACATTTCATATCAATATATTGTGCTATTAATTTAATTGATATAATAGAGTTTTGTGGAGATGTAAAAATCATTTTAATTAAAAATTGAATAATTTCATATCCATTTCTTTTCAATGAATTTGTTATAATAAAAAGTTGTTTAATTAATATATTTTGTTTAACTTTTGTAGAATTAATATCTTCTAATAATAATTGAAATAATAAAACAATTAATGGATGGTATTTAATATCTTTTATTATTGATAAATAAATAGAAAGTATTGAATCATTTTCATCTAACTTTCTACAAATTACTCCATTAAAACATTCTCCAATCTTCACACAAAGTAAACGTTGATTTAAATCATACATTTGTTTTAATGAAACAATTAATAAATTTAATAAAACATTTAATTGTGGGTCATCACTATCAAATAAATAAATCCAATGCTTTATGATTTGAAGTGAAAATAAAACAACTTCTAATCGTTTTTTAGAACAATTATTTAGAATATTACAAGCCCACTGAAACCCATTTATTGAAGAAATAGCATCAGATGCTTTTTTTCTAATTTCAATTGAATTATTTCCAGAGTATAAATCAATTGCAATACGTTCCATAAGAAGAATAGATCTAAAAACTTAAAAAATATTTGAAAAAGAAAAAAAAAACAATATTAACACCTTTCTTTCAATTTACATCTTCTTTCTTCTTAACAGAATATTTCTAACTTTATTTTTAATGTTCTTAATGAGAATTAAAGGAAGAAATAACGAAATAATATTTTCAAAAACACTCATTCATGCAAAAGGTTATTATTTAAAAAATACCATAATAAAAAAAAACTACTAGAACTGTTTAATTAAAATAAAAAGCATAAATAAATAATTATTAAAATGAAGAATTTATCTTTTTTTTATATTAAACAAAAATAATAGAAAAAGAACTTTATTTCAAATTATTTATTTAATAGTTTAATGGAAAATATTATTCAACAACCATTTATTAATTATACTCAGTTACTTGCTATTATTGATTCAGGTAAATTTCAAGAACAACTTGCTAAATGGTATTTACAAATAATTGAAAATGGTGTAGTTTCATTTGTAACTCAAAAAGGTGTTAAGATGTCAATTATAGGAAAAGATTATAATACAAAACCAACTGATTTAAATGAAATTAAAAGAAATTGTGATATATTTGATAAATTGTTAGATCCTAAGAATGAAGATAAAATAAGAAATGAATTAGTTATTCCAATTACTTCAATTATTTATCCTATAATAAAACAAGTATTATTAATATTTAGATATATCTTATTGTTTGTTATTCTTCTTTCTTTTATTTTCAATTCATTTATAAAATATATTAAAATTTTTAGAATTGAATTTAATATTCCATTAAATCAATCTTTAAATTTAACTTCTACAAATTCTTTTCAACAAAAAGTTATTGGAGATTATTTGTATTTATCCTCTTTAATGGATGAAACTAAAGTTAAAAAAGGAAAGACTGAAGTTGATGTTGTAACATTTGTTGGTTTAATTTATAATTGTCTTATAAGGATGACTTGTGAATGTAAAACTAGTTATAAACACTGGTCACAATAAATTAATTTCTTTAAAACTCTGTCTAATTTCTTTTGAATATAAAATTAATTAAGATAATGCAATTCATTTTATTTATTTTTATTTAAAAACTTAAAAAATAAACTACTTTTGATGTGTTTAACTTTTTAAAATATTCTATTTTCTTCTTTACGTTTTTTCATTTATACTTTTCTATTACTATCTCTTCTTTTTATCTTCTTCCCTATAATATATTTTTTATTCGTAATTACTAATAATACATTAAATGTTTTATTGAAATAAATACTAATATG
>NW_001914887.1:106080-108140 GCF_000208925.1 Entamoeba histolytica HM-1:IMSS | reverse complement strand
ATTGGAATTTGTGGAACAAATGCAAGATCATCAGTTGCAGCAACATTTGGAGATGAACCAATCCTTGGAACAAATCCACTTGCAATTGGAATTCCATCAGATGAAGCATTTCCATATTGTTTTGATGGAGCAACATCTATATCACCAACAGGAAGATTTGAAAAATATGTTAGAATGGGAAAAACTGTTGATAAAAGTTGGGCATCAATGAAAGGTGGAAAACCAATTGAAGATCCAAAAGAATTACTTGAAAATTATCCTAAAGGAAAAGCTTATCTTCATCCTTTAGGAGGAAGTGATGAAGTTAGTGGAAGTCATAAAGGTTATTGTTTATCAGAATTCGTTGAAATTATGAGTAGTTGTTTAAGTATTGCAAACTTCTTAAATCACATTGAAGAAGAAAAAGAAAAGTCAGGAAAGTTTTCTTTGGGTCATTTCTTTATTGCAATTAACGTCGAATGTTTCAGAGATTTGAATGAATTTAAGAAAAACGTCGGTGACATTAATCGTACTCTTAGAAACACTGACAAACTCCCTGGTCATGATCGTATTTATACTGCTGGAGAAAAGGAATATGAAACAGAACAAAAACGAAGAAAATTCGGTGACGACTTACCTTTAGTCACTATCAATGAAATGAAGGAACTTTCTTCTTTTTATAATGTCCCTCTTCCTTTTTAATTGATTCTTTTGTTTAAAAGTTGATTTAAATAATATTTCATAACATTATTAGTATTATGTTATATATCATAATTACGTTTATGTTTTGAATATTTCTTGCTGTCATTTACTGTTGAAAAGTAAGATATACTATTTCAATTCATATTAACAGCTCATGTTATTTAATCAGAACAGAGAAATTTATGAGAAATAAAAACAGAAAAAAGTATTATGGTTTTAAAGAACAATTCAACCAAATTGTGAAGAAATAAAAACTTAAGAAATAAAAATCATAAGTTATAAGTCAATGTAAATTTAGAAAATTTAATGAAAGGAAATGTAACCAAATTAAATAAAAGAAATTCATTTCATTTCTTAACAGAAAATGTTGTAAGAAGTTCCACAAGAAGTTTGTAAATGTTCAATATATTTGTAAGCGTAATTGTCATAACCAGCAAATGGAATAAAGTCATATTTGTCAGAACAAGATCCAGATGGAACGCTGTAAATTAATTTAAACTTGTTAGTGTATGGAACATGATAATCAAGATAGAACATGCTGTTCCATTCTTCTTGATTAATGAGAAGGTATTTACTCTTTGGATAGTCAGCAGTAACGTTCATAAGTTGGTCAAATGACATTCTATTCCAGACTTCAGAAGAATACCAATATTGTTTTCTAATTTCAAAAATAATATGTTCAAATTGCATATGAGCAGTTGATCTTAAGAAAGAATTCCATTGACCTTGAATAGTTCCACAAGTAGCACAAACTCTGAAAACAACAAAGATGTTTTCTTTGATAAATCCAGCAGTAATAAGGTTGACGTTGTTTTTGTAAGCATTCTCATTATTTCTACCAGTGAAATTAAATCCAATAAAACCAGCTACTTTTGGATATGATTCTTCATAAAGACATTTAGTTGCATCAAGGGAAGTTGGTCCGTTGACAATTGGACGAACTGCTGAAGCAATATAACAAAGAAGAGCTATGATGAAACAGTTCATAACCTTTTTGATTTTTCAAGTTCAAAGAAAGCAATAAATAAACCAAGAAGAAGAACGTGGATATAGAAGAAAAGAGAAGATAGATTGGAATAGAATTGAAGTTGAAAAGAGAAAAACAGAAGGTTCTGAGTCATATTCCAAAATTTTATTTTTAATTGTGTTTTAGGTTATAAAGAAAAACAAAAATTCTGTTAAATTGATTTTATTAACAATTATTTGACAGAATATATGATAATAAATCCATTATTATTTGAGACATAGACATTTGACTTGAAGCTATTTCCATTTTTGACAAACTATTAGATGTATTAATCAAAACAATAATAGGAATATTTATTATCATTGTTGTATATATTAGTTGAGAGGAAGAAGGTAGAGGTTTAAAATTTAAT
>NW_001914887.1:104831-105980 GCF_000208925.1 Entamoeba histolytica HM-1:IMSS | reverse complement strand
TCTATTTGTTTTGGGAATTTTAAAGGTTGAGCAAATCTAAGTAATGTGATAGGTAAGGATAATGAGCATTGATTTAATTTATTATTAGAAAGATATGAAAATTGAAGTATAGGTGCTTGAAGAAAGATTTGTTTTGCTTCAAACTTACAAAGAATTTGTTGTTGTTTTTTTGGTTGAAGTGTGAATGAATTATTTTGTATAATATACGGAAGTCCATTTTCTGTTTGAATATTCAATTGAACAGGAAGTATTTGATCTTTAATATTTCCAAAATAAAGAGCTGTTTCTACTGTTGATGAACAATTAATTCTAATTCCTATTTGAATATAATTATCTTGAAATATAATTCCTTCATTTTGTGTGAGAAGTTTTTTATGAATATATTTAACTTTCTTTTCTAACTCTAATGTACTATTAGAATGAAAGAAAATACACCCTTTATAGTTTTTTTGATTAGAAGAAGTAATATTAATTGATTTAGTATTAACATTCTTATAAGAGTGTATTTGTTGGGATATGTTTTGATTTAAGAATTGGTCATCATCTTTCTTTGTATCATAACTTTCAGTTTTATTATTATTTTGTTCATAAGAAGTTTTTTCAGGTAAATGAGTAATAGCAATATCATAATTATTATTCTTTATAATACTAATATATTCATAAGCTCTTTGTTGAACTTCAACATCTATATTTGATAACATCATTTGACATGCTTTGTAACATATTGGTTTAATACAATCAAATTCTTTTGCTAATTTTATTAAACAAGTTAATATTAATCTTTTAGTCATTGTATTTACAAATGGTAATTGATTAATTAAGTATAATGCTACTTTATTCTCAAAATGTTTTAATGATTCAGTAAATTCACCAATTATAATACAACTTATTTGTAAAAATACTTCATTTCCAAATCCATTTAAAAGAATTTGAATAATTTTTTGAATAGCAGAATGGGAATTATTTTTAATTGAATGAATAATTTGATCAGATATTTCTAGTCTTATAAATTCTGAACCAAGACAAAGAGTAGTAAGTATTGTATCAATATACCAATCATCTTGTTTATTATCTAATTCAGTTAATAATGAAATTTTTATAACAAGTTCTTCTTTTAATTCATTTTCACTCTTTTTAAGTAAAAGAAGA
>NW_001914887.1:102572-104731 GCF_000208925.1 Entamoeba histolytica HM-1:IMSS | reverse complement strand
AATATTAATATCTTTTTCTTTTATTAATTGAATTAATAAAGGAAGAAGATAATTAAAATATTGTTCTTGTTCATTTTTAATAATAATAGAAGCTATTTCAAATAATAAAGCCATTAAAATATATTTTTTATGTATTTTTGAATGTAATTTTTCTTTTAAATTTTCATAATATTTCAATGTAAATTTAACAAGTTCCCAAAACATAAAATTTGTTGTAGAATCTAATTTTATTTTTGATAATAATTTAAATAATGAAATTTGTAACCATGGAGAAATTATTTCATGATATTCTATTTCTTTATTTATTTTTTGATGAATTAAATTATATAAAATATTTACCAATTTATTTCCAAATGGTTGAACAATAATTGGATTTTTTTTTATAATTTCAGATAATAATAAAACAATACTATTAATTAATCCTAAATCCATTTCATAATTTATTTGTTTTTCTATTATTTTCATAAAATTTGGATTTATTATTATTATATTTGGTTGTATTTTATATAATTTACTTAACGTAACTATCGCACGTTTTTTTATTGAATCTTCATTAAATCCAATACAAAGTTTAATAATAGTTGGTGCAAGTGAATCAATTATTTCAATATTTGCTATTGAACTAATAACTGTTAATGCATTTGAAATAATACATTCATTAGAATTATCTAAATCATGTTGAAGAGTATTAATAATCATTCTACTTGATTCTGGTACATTAGAATATAACATTTGAAAAGCTAAATATCCAATTTGTTTATCAAGAAATTTGTTACTACTTAATAATTCAATAATTTCTATAAACCCAACATCAACTTCATATCCTAATATATTAATATAAATCATTTTTATTGCATTTAATCTTCTCTTCTTTTTTTTTATTTTTTTTTCTTTTAACTCTTTTCTTATTAATGCCATTTCACATTTAACTATTTCATTTTCTGATTCTAAATTATATTCTTCAATCTTATTTGTAAATTCATATATCCCTTTATTAAATACCTTTGATCTATCCATATTAATGTTATAACCTACATTCAGTTCATTTCTCTTCTTGTATTTATACTTCTTTCTTGTACTTTTCTTATTTCTTTTTTTTTATTATTTATTTAATTCTTTTTATTATTTTCTTCTTTTTTATTTCTCAAATAATTTTTTCTTTCTTCATAAATTTCTTGTGCTTTTTCCTTTCTCTTTTGATAAAATTCTAAACAGAATTTTATCAATTTCTTTTATTTTTACTATGTAAAAAATACAATTAATAATAAAATATATTTGTTTTATACTAAAAAGTAGAATATTTCTCTTTTTTTTTGGTAAAAGAAAATCTTTTTATGAATATTCTTATTTTCTTTTATGTCTTAATGAATTAACAATAACTTCATTAATAAAGAAATAAAATAATTAACCACTTTTCATTTTAGATTGACTTTTTTTGTTTTTTTCTTAAGATTCATAAAGTCATTAGCTTGTTGTAGTGTTATTTCAGTCATTTGAAGTAAAGAAAATTCGTTTTGTAATGGATTGATGAGATGATTATTCCCAAACAAGATTGTATCACCAATAATTACCCAATCTTTACCTAATTTATTTTGGTGTTCAATGCATTTAATCAATTCATTTCGTTCTATCTTTATTTTCATAATAATGTCGTCAATTAAAATTGTAGAATATGCCTTTGCTATACGTTCAATTACTTTGATTTGGCATTGTTGATATAAGTATTCAACAATACCATTGTTTCCATCTTTTTCAAAAATTTTATCAAAAGAAGATTGAAGAATACTTTTAAGCTCGTACTTACTACAAAATGCTGCTATCTCTTTGTAGGATTTTGGAATAAAAAGAGAATAAGGAAAAGGAATTATGTATTGCTCAAAATGAGCAGCTGTTAATAAAATAAGCTTTTTTGCTGCTTCAATTCCAAAATTACTTGCTGTTTTTTTCATTATTGGTACTTCACAACATTGTCTAAACATAAATTCTGCTTTCTTCATTAGGTTCAGTCTGAGAAAATAACATCCACTCCAATAAAAGAATGCTCTTAATAAACAATTATTTGTTCTTGGAACACAATAAATTGCGTTAATCAAGTCATTAGGATTAATTATTGTGTTGAATGGTTCTAATAATTGATAATGAAATACAGTAATTTCAAC
>NW_001914887.1:87746-102472 GCF_000208925.1 Entamoeba histolytica HM-1:IMSS | reverse complement strand
ATAACAAAATTATATTCTTCATAAAATGTTTTTGAAATATATGGTTCATTAAAATTTTGTTTATCACAAATTATTAATGAAAATGTTCCTATTTTACCACAAAATGGTTGTCCTGGATCTACATCAATTATACATACTTTATTATCTTCAACTAATGAATTCTTTAATAAATTAACAAATGTTGATTTCCCACATCCTTTTCCTCCTACAACTCCAACTCTTACAACTCCTTGTTTTGCTGTATTTTTTATTCGTTGAATTACTTTTCTCCAATTCTTTGGAATATTCATTTTATTTGCTAATGATTTATTAACAATTCTTATTCCTCCAAATGTAAATGCATTTGATGAAAGTAATGTATCTTCTTTTGTTGTTTCTTTCATTAAATATGAATTTGGAAGTTCATACAATTCTTCACAAGTTGTTGTTAATGGTTTAAATTGAATATCTGCATTAGTTTTACAAACAAATGGTATTGCTGGACTAAAATGTGATTGTTCAATACAATGATTTCCTTTCAGTGCTTTAATTCCATTAACATAAACATCTCCTTTTAATACTTCAAATTGAAAATGTCCTGTTAAATAAAAATAACAATCTTTAGGAATATGCAATGTTGTTTGTTCTTTCTCAATTTCTGCATTATCAAATTTGTACATTCTTCTTTTTATCAAATTCCTTCTTTTAAATTTTTTTCATAAAATCAGGGTTTGTATTATTTTGTCATATATACCGTTTATTTTCTTTAAATAAATACTGAAATATTTAATTAACAATTTGTTCTTTATGAAATAAAAGGAATAAAAAGAATTACTTTAAAAAGAAAATTATTTAGTAAAAATTTGAACAGTATCATCTTCTTGTAATAAATGGTCTTTGTTAACTTGTTGAGGTGAATGAGCAACACTATTACCCCATACCAGGGCATATTTAAAATCATTTAATAATGATTTGTTGTATTTAAAACAAAAATATTCAACAGAAGAGGTGAGATAAGATAAAATTATTGGATGGTCAAGATCTATAACTCCTGCTTTTGTCTTTGGATAAACTTTAAACAACCCAATAATTTCCCAAATCTTCTCTAATAATACATCTATATTTTCTCCATCATCAGCAGAAATACATAACCATGACTTTTCATTTGTTAATGTCTCTTTTGTTTCATCATCCAAAACATCACATTTATTTAAAACAAAAAGACATTGAATGTATTTTACATCACCAGTTAATGTATCAATTAAGTCTTGTTCAGTGATTCTTTCATTTGTTTTAATTTCAGCACTTTCTATAAGAAATTCCTTTTGAACAAGTTCAATCACACGATCTGTTGTCAAATCTGGTTGTTCACATGAACTGATAAATTTAATTCCTCCTCTTTCTTTTTTTTCAATACTAATGGAAGGTCGTTTCTTATTGATTCTAATACCAACTGCTTCTAATTGATTAACAAGAAGATCTTTTAATTCTTCTTCTTTTGTTCCATCGCAAAGAATAATTAATAAATCACATGTTTTAGCGATATCAAGTCCTATTTTATTTCTATTCTTTCCTTTATTTCCATTAGAATTATCATTAATTGCAGGAATGTCAATTAATTCCAGCTTTTTTCCATCATTTTCAATTATTCCAGGAATGTATTTATACCCATTAGACTCATATTTTCCATCAGCATCTTCTTCTTTAATAAGTTCAAATAAAGTAGTTTTTCCTACTCCACTCATTCCAACAATACCAACACGAGAATCTCCATATTCAAAACTTTTTAACTCTTCTCCTGTAATACAACTTTCAAATTTAGTTGGAGCTAACATTTTTTGATATTTAACTAATTTTCCTCTTAATAAGCAAATATGGTGCATTGTTGCTTTATTTACTTGTGTTCTAGACAACTCTAATTCAATATCATTGATTTTCTGTTGAATAGACATTGTTTATGTAAAGAACTACTTTTAAGAGGTGAAATAAATTTATTAGTTAATTTATTATATAATTTATAATTTATTTTTTTATACTAATTTTATTATTTATAAGAAATAAAATGTCATACAAAACATTATTTATTAAATAATAAAAAAAAAAAAAAGAAAAGTATTTTTCTTAAAAACTAGAAACTAGAAATTTTGTTTTTAAAGGATGAGTGAAGTTAAAACAGAAGATTATCAAAGAATTATAGAACAAGAAGAATTACCTTCACTTGAACTTTTAGAAAAAAAAACAAAAGAAGGAGAATGTGGACTTCATTTAATAATTAAAATGTGTTATAATAATATAACAAAAAATGAAAATAAAGAAAAGTATTTAGAAAGAATATTAAAATTTGTTATTGAAAAGAAACACCAAATTTTAAATGAAGAAAATTGTTTTAAAGAAAGTGCATTTTCATTAATTGTTCAATTATTTCCGTGTTATATTGAACTTCTTATAAAATATGTTCAATTTGATTCAAATATTTTACGAGTAATATCAAATAGTCCAAACCCACAAAAGTCATATGAAGCATTTTCTGTAGCAACATCTAAATTACCAGAGATAGCACAAAATTGTGAAGGACCACCAACAATTGAAGTACCAAAAGTGAGATGGTATTCATTAGAAGATAAAACAGATGCAGAATTTTATTCAGAATATAATGCAATTGTAATTAATTATAAAAGTACTGGAACAATGTGGGCAACAAAAGATATTAAAAATCAGTTGTTTGAAGGAAAATATAGAATTATTTCATTAGATGGAGGAGGTGTTAAAGCATTAATGCAATTATATGTATTAGATAGATTAGAAGAAGAGTTTCCTGGATTTCTTGCACGTACATCACTTTTTTGTGGAGTTAGTGCATCAAGTTTATTATCAACACAATTTGCATTAGGATGTGATATTAAAACAGCAATTAGATTATTTGAATTAATAACAAAATATGTTTTTATAAGAAGAATTGGAGGAGGGGTTTACGGTCCATTATATACATCTAAATATATGTTAAAATATCTTCAAGTATTTTATAGAGATAGAAGACTTGGTGATTTACCTCGAAATGTTTTTTTTATTTCAGTTTGTGCAAAAGCCCCAAGAATGGCTTCAGTGTTATTTAATAATTTTAATGAAGAAAATAGTAATATTAAATTAGTTGATGCTTGTATGAGATCTTCCTCTGCTCCTATATATTTTGATTCTTATGAAGGGTATCTTGACGGTGCTTTATTTGAAAATAATCCAGTCACTTGTGCATTTCCTGTACTTTTTGGTAGAAATGGTGGAATTAATTTAAAACCAAAAGATGTGGTTTGCTTTTCTATTTCTACTGGAGCACCAAATATGCCTTATATTGACCAAAATGAATATCAAAAAGCTGGATTCTTAAAATGGGCACCAAGAACTCTTGACTTATTCCAATATGCAAGAAGAAATATGAGTACAGTAATTGGTCATGAATTATTAGGTGAGAGATACTTTAGACTAGATCCAAAAATGCCAAATAATTTACGTCTTGATAGAATTTCTGATTGTGATAAAATCATTGAATGTGGTAAAACCATTGATATTACAAATCTTAAAGAATGGATAAAGAAATATTGGATGTAATTCATTTTTTTTTAGTTAAAGTCAAACTTATAAATCATTAAAATTATTAAATAAATCATTGAATTAACTACAAATAATTATAAAAATGAGGTATGATTTGTTATATATTTTTATGAAAAATATTCTCTAAATAATTGTACAACATCACCCATTGTAGCTCGTTTATTTAGTTCTTTTTCTAAACACCTTTCAATTATATCTTTTAATTCACTTGAAAGGAAATCATTACCAAATTCTTTTTCTTGTTCATAAGCAGTCATTAATAATTCTTTTGATTTATAAATTTTCCAGTTGATTACTTGAATCATTGTTACTCCAAATGCAAAAACATCTACTTTTGTATCATATTTTTCATGTTGAAGAAGTTCTGGTGACATATAAATTGAAGTTCCTGTTTCTTCAGAAAATTCTTCTTTATCTTTCCGTTGGATACTAAATGTTCGTGCCTTTGAAAACCCAGCGAGTTTAACATTAACTTCCATTAATGGTTCTAAAGAAATACCATAAATATTTTCTAATCTTACATCTCTATGAATTCCTCCATTTTCATGCATATAAAATAATGCCTTGGCAACATCAAAACATATTTTTGCTCTAATTTTTTCAGATGGTATTTCTCTTTCTGAGATAATTTTATTTAATGGACCAAGTTCATAATAATCAAAAATTAAGCATTCATGATGAGGTAAATGACATGCTCCATAAAAATAACAAATTGTTGGGCATTTCATAGACTCAAGAACCTTTACTTCTCTTTCAAATAATTGATGATCTTCATTAGTACGATAGTCAATTATAACTGGTTTACCACGACAATACCCTCTCCAAATCATATCTTTGTATTCATTAAGTCCTAAAAATTCTCTCTCATCAATATCACAATTATCAATATAATCACTTATTTTTGTTGAAAACTCTATCTGGATTTTTTGTTTTTCAATACCTTCTTTTTTACTTTGTGCTACAACATAAAGTGTTTCATTGATTTTAGAAGTACATAATGGTGTCATTCTCAATGTAAAATCATGAGCTTCATTTGGTTTAAGTTTATAAATTGCAGGCACTGGTTCAAGTTGATATTTGTTTGAATTTTTTCCTTTTTCAAAAGAAATAGTTATTTCTTTTTTACCAGTATTTGCAAGAATTAAAGTATCATTACATTGTTCATTAACATTTAATTCTACAGTACTTTCATTTTCATTAGAAAATTTAAAATTACATTTGTTAATAAGAAGATATTTTGAACCATCACAGACTTTTAATTGATTTTTAACTAATTTGAAATATCGTTTCCCAATGCTCTCTTTTTTTGCAAAGATAAAACTCATTTGTTCTTATTAGAATGAACACTTACAAGTTCTTGTCTTTTCATCCTAAAAGTGATTATTTCATGAAAAATAATTCCTAAAATCTTTCTTTTTTTCTATTTTCTTCTACATTTTTCTTTAAACTTTCATGTTTTTATTTTTAGTTTTTTTTCTATTTTTATCTCATAGAATATCATTTTTCCAATTTTGTTTACCTTTGAGATTAGTTAAATTAATAAAATACTAAAGAATATTATTAAAAATTATTATCTAAAATAAAACAACCCAATTCAAAGCAAAAAGCGGTTAATTAATTTAGAAACAAAACAAAATAAATTCTAAAAATAATACAAATATAAAAAATTTATTAACTGTCTGAGATAAAAATAGAAAAATTGAATGTATTATAAAAACACACAATCTATTAACATTCCTTTTAATTTAAAAAAAGTTAATTATTTATGAAATTTTTTTCATACAAATACTAATAATAAAATGTTACTGAATCATTTCTTTTTCATAAATAAAGAAATGACTAAAACAAAAAAAGTTATTAACGTTGTTTATTTTTTTTTTATAAATTAAAGATGTTTAATAGTATTATGTACAAATTCTACAGAAAAGTTTTAAATGACTTTGGATAATGAAGTAAAAGAATTAAATTTTGTTTATTTTAAAAATATAAAAAAGTTAATAATTAAAGATCCTTCAAAAATTTTTATTTCTCATTATAAAAAATAAAATACAAAATTTTTTTTAAAATTTTTTTTTATTTTCATTAATTTTTGTCATTTAAATAATGTTATTGATTGATATTTTTATATTTAATTCTTTTTAAATTTCATATGAGAGAAAATACTTTCCAATAAAATTTATAGAAATTTCAAGATAATCAACAATAACAATAGTGTTATTAGATAGTTATTTGTTTATTTGATTAATTATAATAATTGAATGAAATGCAATTACTTTTCCTTTTTTAAATTTTAAAATAATTTTTTAAAAAAAGTTAAAAAAAAATTAATTAGATTCAATCTTATCATTTAAACTACTTATCAGTTTATTATAAGTTTCAATAATATGCTTTGTTTGACTTCCAATCCAAAAAATTTTGTTACATTTGGAACAAATCCAAAATTCATTAACTTCATTATAAACACTTTCTAACACTTTATCTTTAATTTCTTTTTTATCTTCTACTTTCTTATTTTTACCACCACAAACAGAACAACACATTTCATTAAAATTTAGTTCATAATCTAATGGAATAATTGTATGTAATGAAATTAATTGATTTATTGGAGTGTCTTGTTTAATTTTTACAGCATGTGGAATTTCTTTCCCTTTATATTGTAAGACTTTATGTTGACGTTTAGATTTATCAATAATAATTTCGTACATTTGTTTGTCTCCTGTCAATAAGACTCTTCCTTCTTCTAACGCTTCTATAATGAGGTATTTATCCATTACACTTTTACCATATTTCTCTTCATAGTCTTTACTTCCTTTACTATCAAAACCAAGTAATCGAAGCCAAGTACATAATTTACTATGCATCTCATCCACAAGAAACTTAATATTTCTATCAGTCATATGTTGAATAACTTTTAATTGTTTTTTTAATTCTCTTTTTTTATTGTTTATTCTTTGACTCTTCTTTGAGGTTTTTTTAATTTAGAAGAAAAAGGATAAAATGAATAAAAGAAATTGACTAATGTTCAAATAATATTTCATTTTTATTTTCTTTATCTTCTTCTTATGTTTTGTTTTGTCTCTTCTTTATTCTTTCATTTTCCTAATCTTATCTTTCATAACTCTATTTTATTGTCCTTTCTCATAATTTCACATTAAACTTTATGAATCTTAAATTTTCTTCGTTTAATAATCAGGTTATTTATTTTTTTCTGGTAGTATATAAAAACATTATCTATTAAACCAATACCTTAGAAATAAGACATACATTAGAAACAAATCTATTGATGAAGTTGAATAAGACATTTCTTAGTCTGTAAATATATTTATTACTTACCCTTTTTTAATCTCATTTTAGTTACTTAGATACTTGTTCTTTTTATTGTTTTTAAAGTACCACCACCTAAACAACCATTTCTTACAAATGTGTTAAGAAATTAAATTTTGTAAGAGATAATATTTGTATTATAATTTTTACTTGTTTTAAAAGAAATGATTATTTTACAATTACATAAACAAATGAAACAAAAGATACAATAACCAAAGTCTTTGTCTTTATTTTGAAAAAAAAATGACAGAGAGCAAAAAATCTTTATTGAGTTACAGAAAGAAAACAAACTATAACCAAGTGGTATTTTTATACCTCATAAACATAAAAAATTATTTTTATTTATTTTACAGAATATCATCGAGATTCGAAGATGGCACGTCAGAGACACCACACGAAACCCTAAAATAATCCCATGCTTCGAATCTCCCAGTTATCGTCTGGTCATGACGTGCCTTTGGTGAGATAATATCTATTCAACACTAACTGTTTATTATTATTAATATTTATTAGAAGTGATTATAATAAAAGATTATTATTCATTAAGGTGTATTGTTATTCATTATTAATTATAAGGATTATTATTTACTAAGGAGGTATTATGTATTAAGAATTATCATTTATTAAAGAAGACGCATATATAATTGATATTGTTGCACAAAAATTAAACATAATGATATTATCAAGGAATAGGGTTTCTTTAAGGGGTGTCGAAGGTAAAAGGAGATGAGCTATAACAGTAAGTTATGGATATACTCTCCTTAAAACAACAATATAAAGAATGAGAAATATTATATTACTCATTAAAATCAAAATAAAAGTCAGGCAGCAACTTAATTGAGGAACCATTTAAGTCGAGCATGCTTGCAAAAACTTTATTTCAATAGAAATAAAGCGTGTTGAAGAAACTGATTCGCTCACTTCTCAACATGATGAAAAACCTAAAAAATAAGGTTAATCATAATTGATTTCTTTTTTTTTTTTTATTTTACAGAATATCATCGAAATGGATGATTGAGTGTAATTTAGAAAAGAAAAATGAATAAGTAAAAGATAAAAATAATAATATGAAATTTAATTAAAAGGCTATGTAAACAAGGGATTTAAATCCACTGAAGAGCAATAAGATGGTTAATTTTTAAATCCATAGTAAAATATTGTTGTGGGTATTGAATTGTTCCATTAATCAAATCATAATTTTCAAAAATATCATCTTGAACATGAATGTAACCATTTGTTTCTAAAGTAAAAGCATTATCAATTTCAAAAACATGGAAATCTTCAGAACAATCAAATAAAACAAGAGGGTTGTTATCATTACAATGACCTAATGAAGTTTTTTGTAATAAAGCAGTATTTCCATAACTGTCAAAAACGAATAAAATGAATTCTTCACTTTTTATAACAGTTCTATGAGTATTTATATATGGGATTAATGTTTGATCATAACAACCGAAAATATCTCCAGATTCTGTTATGACAAGAAGCATAATATTTTCTTTTCCACAAATCTTAGCATTAAGTTCTCTTGAAGACAATTCATCTGAATTAGAAGAATAAATAATATGAGAGTCTCTTTTTCCAGTCCAACTTTTTAATTCATTAATTTTTGCAGCTCCAAAAGTATTTTTTACGATTGGAGATGAGATAGGATTTGTCATAGGAAATGTAAGAGAAGAAGAAAAAGAGTAATTATCTGATTTAGGACATCCTTCTAAAGCAATAAAAATTGGATCAGTTCTATTACTAGGAAGTATTCGTTTTAATTTCTTATCTTTTCTAATTAAATCTTTTGACTCTTGAAACACACAACTTTGAAAACGTTTTAATTTATTTCGGGGATGAATATGATCAAAAGTTTGTCCAGAAGAGTTAAATGAAGTCATTCGGTTACGTGCATTATTTGAAGGAATAAAACTATCAAGATCACTTGAAGATTTATTCAAATGATATTGTCTAGTAGAAGAAGAAGTAGAGTTTTCAGAGTTTTTATCCAATGTATCAATTCCATCCATATCAACTTCAAACTGTATAGGAGGATCAAATTGCATTATATTAATTGGTGTAGCTTGTAATTTACGTTGTTGAGAGACTTTATTACCCATAAAGAAGAGTAATAATTAAATGAATTGAAAGTTTATACAATAATATTTTTTTTTTCATTAAAAAAAAGAGTCAATTAGTATTTTCTTTTTTTTTCTTATTGGTAATATCTTCTTTCATTTCCACTTCTCTTTTTGAGTATTGCTGTTGATAACGAAATTCTTTCTCTTATACTTAAGTAAAAATAATTTTTAAGAATCTTTCGAAGCATTATGAATTATCTTGTTTTATTTTTTTGTCAAAGTCTATTGGGTGAATTTCTATTTGATTCTTATAGAAAACAACTTGAATTTAAGTATTTAATTTAGAATTTATTTTATTAAAACGTTAGAAGGTTTAGAACGAGATTCGTTACAAATTCAAGAAACTCATTCAAATATTTTCCATTGCAAATACACGTCACTTAATTTCAAATTATTATTAATAATTTTTGAGTAAAAAATTCATGATTTGAAGACATTATTCAAATCAAACAAAAAAATTAGTTGTTTTCTAGAAGAATGGAGGAATAAAAAATTAATAAAAAAGAGAAATAGTAACGAAGAGAATTAAGAATTAAGTAATTAATTAAGTGTTAATAGATTTTTCATCTATTCTTCCTAGTTTAGGGGAGATTAATCCCATCTCTTCGTTGTTTAAAAAAGAGTAATATTTTTGTTAAACATATCATTTTGGTTTTTCTTGCAAATTGAGAAAATCACTTCTTTGTTTTATTTTTTCCTATTAATGTCTTCTCAAACTTCTTTCTGCTTATTCCTTCTTTTTATCTTCTTCTTTGAATTCAAACTTAATTTTAAATAATCTCATTTTTCTTTATTTTATGAATGAGAGAAGAGACTATTTCATTCCCACTATATTATTATGTTTAATTTTCTTTTAGTCATACCCACACTTCAGTAGATTCTTATATTACATCCATGTAATATTCTATCATAATATCTTGCTCCACCCTTTGCAGTTTTACCTAATACATTTCTAATTCAAATACACTGTCATAATCAGGTAATAACTGGGAGATTCAAAACATGAATTATATTAATGTTTGTATTTGGTGTTTCAGACATGCCATCTTAGTTCTGAAGAATATGAAATAATAAAATAAAGGAAAGTCAAGAAAGAAAGACACAAGAGTAAGAAGTAAGAATATTTCATAAGACACATTCCTATAGTCAAAAGATATAAGGGATGGTGAAATAAGTTAATCTTGCTGACGTCACAAGTGTGCAATTAAAGATAGTACTGACAAATAGTAACGAAGAGAATTAAAAAAAAAAGTAGTTTAAATTTTAAATAAAAAGATATTTTTTTTTATTTTTTAATAATAAAGAAGTATTAAATAATAAAGTTTTTTTAATTAAAAAAAAAAAAAGAAATCTAAAAAAATGAACAATGATCAATTTAGACAATAACCTTAAGTTGTCTCATTTTAGTATAAGCGTCTTGGATTAATTTCGTTCTAATTGATTCATCTTCAATAAAAGCAGCTCTAAAAGAATTCATAATTAATTCTACTATTTGTTCATTTGAGAATCCAAATAAATTAGTAAATAATTCATCTTCACCGCTTAAAGAACAAGAACTAACTGTGGTGTTATCAGTATTAATAGTACAAGGAATTCCTAATTCCATTAATTGTAAAATTGGATGATCTTCCATTTTATTGATAGCTTTAGTTTGAATATTACTAGTTAAACAACATTCAACAATAACTTTATTTTCAATAACGTTTTTAATTGTTTCTTTATTTTCTAATAATCTTACTCCATGTCCAATTCTTTCTGCATGATTTTTAATTGCATCATCAACACTTTCATATCCTGCTGCTTCTCCTGCATGAATAGTAATATGAATTCCATGATCAAATGCATATTGACAAGCTTTTTTATGTCTTGATGGCATAAATCCATTTTCTGGACCTGCAAGATCAAATCCAACTACATGATCATTTTTAAATTCTACTGCTAATTGTGCTGCTTTTAATGATTCTTCTTCACTTAAATGTCTCATTGCACATACAATTAAACGTACAACAATACCATATTTCTTTTCTGCTTTTTTAACTCCAGCAATACAAGCTTCCATTACTTCTTTCATTGATAATCCTTTATTTGTACTTTGAATTGGAGCAAATCTAAATTCTACATAAGTACATCCATCAAGATATGCATCTTCACAGCATTCAAACATAGTACGTTCAATATTATCTTTTGTTTGTAATACTAAATTAATAATATCAAAAGCTTTTAAATATTGAACAAGAGACTCACAATCATTAGTCATCATTACTAATTTATTTAATTCATTTAAATCATATGTTGGTAATTCTATGTTTTGTTCTTTAGCTATTTCAATAATAGAACTTGGTCTAATACATCCATCATAATGACGATGTAAATCAGCTTTTGGCATTTGTTTGAATAAGTCATGAGTAATAGTTGTAGTCATTCTTTTGTAATTTGAAATTCCTTTATTTTATTCTTTTCCTTTAAGTAGATTATTTCTGTTTCTATTTTATTCTTTATTCTTTTAAACGGTTTAATATCTCTTCAAATATTAAATGGAAGAAACTTCCGTTTACTTCGTAAGAGTAAAAAGAATGTTTAGATTACAATGAATTTGGTTCTAATAAAAAAAAGAAACTCTTAATACTTCGGTGTCAAATGTTCAGAAGAAAGAAGAAACTAATAGAAGACATAAACAAAAAAAGAATAATAAAATAAAAGAATCAATTAAAAATAAGAAAAAATGTATTATTTGTAGAAATGAAAGAAGATAATAAAAATATATTCATTCATCTGAAGAAGAAGATGAACTATCAAATGGATTTATTTCAACATCTTTTTTAAAATTAATAACTACTGGTTTTGTTTGACTTAAACGATTTATATTTCTATTTATTAATCCAAATGATGAAGGAGAACATGAAACAGATGGACTAAAATGTGATATTTTTGAATTAACTGTTCTAATTTCACGTTGTTTTACAACACAAAATAAAATATCATTTGATTGTAATAAATAATTCTTTTTTGAATATAAATGATATTTTCCATGTTTTTGTTTTAATATTCCAAGACATTTTGCATTTTTTTCTAACATAAATTCAAAAATTAATTGAAATGGATAATTTACCATTTCAGGAGGTACTTGAACACTAACAACTGAGACATCACTTGTTACTGTAGAAAAGTCAAGCCATACTCTATTATTAAATTTATAACGAACCATATTACAAATCATTTCTGGTGCATAACAATTAGAAAATGTTGTTGCAAAATCCTTAACAAATCTTTCACTTTCTTGTTTTTCAATTTCACAAATTATTGGTATTTTTATTTTAGGTGTTGATTTCATTTTTACTTCATTTTCTGTTTCTAATAATATTTTTTTCTTTTCTATTACTGATTGTACAATTGTTGCTATTATTATAACATCACTTTCATCTTTTCCAAGTCTATCACTTGGTAAAATCATTATTGTTGTTGATTTCATAATATTTAATTTTTCATAAAATGTTTCTTCATGTAAATTTCCAATTATAACAAAAAAATTTTCAATATTACTTAATACTTTCCAATCTGCTTCAATTTCTTTTAAATCTCTTACTGCTATTATTAATAAATCATCATTTCGTTCTCTAAATTTTCTAAGAATTAATTCAACTCCACGATGATATCCAACAACTAATTTATGATATGAACTTGTTACTTTATTAATAATACAACTTGACATAACTTTCTTTTTATGAAAAGTTTGTTGTTGGTTTTTAATAATTTTTGTTGGTTCTTCTTCTGAAATAAAAATATCAGAATTAATAACTGATGATATTTTTTGTTCTTTAATTCTTTGATATTTACTTTCACTTGAAATAATAAATATTCTATCTTTTGCATCTAATTGTTTTGAACAATTAAAATATTCAATTCTATCTCCTGACATAATTCCAACAATAACACATCCTAATTCATTCATAATTATTTTTTCTACTTCTGTTCCAGTTTTACCAATAAAATATTGTGGTGTTTTAAAATTTCTTAATAAATTAATTTGAATTTTACGTGTTTTAATTGAAAATAATGACCTCATTACATCAATATAATGTGGAACACACATCTCACCAGCTAACATTAATCTAACATATTCTTCACATAATACTTCTGCTCCTAATGTTTTAAATACACTAAATAAATCAGGTTTTTTAATATAAACGAATATTGGACATGAACATATTTGAAATAATGTTTTACATCTTAAAAAAGTAAGTTGGTCATTTCCATCTGATGTTAAAATAACTTGTTTTGCTTTTTCTGAATTAGATTGATGTAAATCAAATTCATTTTGTGCGTCTCCATTATAAAAAAAACGTTTATATTTTCTTTTTGATAATACACGATAATCAAATTTAGGTAATAATGCTACCATATCACTTTTAATTTTAGGAATAAAATATGGAAGTAAATGTGAATCACCAGTATAAAGAACATGTTTATTAGCATAAAATAATCGTGATTGTGATCGTTGATTTAAAGCAGTAATAATTTGACCTAGTCTCATTGGAAATATAAAAAAGAAAGCTAATATATACAATGTACAATAAATTCTTCCAAGACTAGTTTGTGGATACATATCACCAAATCCAACTGTAACAACTGTTACTACGCAAAAATAAAAACAATTATGAAAATGATGAAAACTATTTGATGGATTAAATCCTTCTAATAAATGAAAAATAGAAGCAGAAAAATAAAGTAAAGACAATAGAAATACAATAGTATTTGATATTTTATCTACAATATGAAATAATTTTTGATTTTCACCAACCCAAAAATATACTAATGCTTCAGAAAGTAAACAATCAAGATATAATACTCTAAAGAAACAAAGTGAATAAACATGACTATGATTTTCCCAATTATGAAATATTGATTCTTCTGTAATAACATAATAAACTAATGGTATAAATGTAATAATAAGAATAGATAATGATATTGGAAGCATAAATCTTTGAATATGTAAATTTACAATACATTCATACATCCATGATATTAATAAATAACAATTTACAATAAATTCAATATATAATAATGGTTTCATTTCTTCTGGTTTATCAAAATATGTATCAATAATATTAAGTATACATAAAAATAAATTCATTAAAATATCAACTACTATTACAATTCCTGTTACATACGATTTTCTTAACCATCTAATAAATTGAATCGTTTGTTCTTTAAATGGTTTATTAATTCTTGTTGCTTTATTATTATTTGATTTATTTTCATTTTTATTATATGAATCAAATCCATGTGCAACAGTTGATTGAATGTTAATATCATCAATTCCATTTGTAATCATTTCAATCTTACTTCCATTCATATGAATTTGATGATCTTTAATTTCTCTTATTTCCTTCTTTTGTTTTTTTTTTTTTTATTTTTTTTTTCGTTTTAAATTTACTTCTTTTTATTATTCTTTTTATAAATACAAATTATTTTAAAATATTTTAAAAATAACTTGGTTTATAAAAATATTGGAATTTACTTCCTTTTTTTCGTATTAAATGAAACCAAAAAAGAAACCAAAATAGAAAATATTATTCATTGAATAAAAAAATTATAATAACAAAAAAAAAATATTTTCACTCTTTTTTTCTTATTTAAATTTTAATTTTAATTTCAATTTTTTTTTATCAAAAATATTAAAAAAAAAAATCA
>NW_001914887.1:87204-87646 GCF_000208925.1 Entamoeba histolytica HM-1:IMSS | reverse complement strand
AAAGAAGAAGATGCTAAAATTTCTTCTTCTTCAGTTAGAAAAAGAGTTTTTCCTTTAAAAACTCCTCAAAGAATTGAAAAATCAAATGATCTTTTTTCTTTAGACGTAAAACCAATTAAAAAGAAAGATTTAAGTCTTTGTAAAATAGAAAATACTGAAGAAAAATCTAATGAAAACCAACAAAATGATTTACCTCCTTTCCTTCTTCAAAAACCTTCATCTCCAAAACCTTTACAAGAACCTTCAAAAAGAAGAAGTTATAGAAGATCATTGTATGGAGGAACAATTGATATAGATTCTTCTTATAAAGATTTATCAAATTTAATTGGACCAACTCCATTTGAACCAATAAAATCATTTAAAAAAATTGTTGAATGGGAAATACCAGAAATTGATGAAGATATTCAAAGTTTATTATCTGAAGAAAAAATATTTTATATGG
>NW_001914887.1:77848-87104 GCF_000208925.1 Entamoeba histolytica HM-1:IMSS | reverse complement strand
TATTGATTGTAGTGGGTTTTCATTAAATTTTAATTCAAATGATTATTGGAATAAAATAATTAAAACAATACATTATATATTATCACAACCTGAAATTAAACAAAATATTTCTGTTTATTTACTTCATCCAACAAAATTAGTTATTAATTCATTTCAATCTTTATTTAAAGAAGAAAATATTCAAATTATTGACAATTATAATATTTTAGAATTAAAATGGGGAGAATCAAATACTTTAATCCCTGAAGACAGTAAAAATTTTGTTAAAACAAATCAAATTCAAATTTATAAAGAACAAAAAGGAAAAATGAATGAAGAACAATTAATAATGAGTTTAGTTGAAATTATGAGTATTAAAAAAAATAAAATTCAATGGGAATTAGAATATAAAGATATTGATAAAATTATGTTATATGAACAAAAAATGAATTATGCTATTATTCGTAGTTTTACTGAAGGAAAATTAAATACTATTCAAATTAAATTTGATACTATTACTACTAAAGATGAATTTATTAAAAAATTATATGAATCTTGTTTTTATCGTTCTATGTTAGATAATAATTGTTTAATCGTTTATGCTGAAAATATTAGTATTAAAAAAGGTAAAAAAGTTATTGGAAATAGTTGTATTCTTATGATTTGTTTAGATAGTTTTATTGTAAAAAAAGGTAATGAAATTGAATTGTCTATTGGATTTGCTGCTATAGAAAGAGTAAGTGTATTACCATATAATGATTTAACTTCTAAAATTCAAATTTGTTATAAAGATGTAAAAGATCCATTATTAAATAGTACTATTAAAGAATGGTTAATTGAAAAGAAAAATGAACAAATTAGAGAGAAATTAAATTATATGATTGAAAAATTTAATGAAACAAAAAATCAAATGTAATTGAATTTCTTTTATTGTTTATTTATTATTTCATTTTTCTTTTTATCATTTTTCTTAATACATTTTAATTGCAATAATTCTTTCTGGAATAAAATCATAGGTAGATATTAATGGATGTTTATCTCCATTATATTCATATGAAAATGGTTCACAAGAACTTCTCCCTATACCTTGTGTTTTTGCAATTTGTATATCAACCCCTTCACCAAATGTAATTAAAAAATCATTTTCCGCATTATATAAACAATATGATTCACCAATTTTATTTCCTTTAAAAGGAAATTTTAATTTTTGATATCTTTTATTTTTATATAATGAAAAGACAAATGCTTTAGGATCATTAATTTCAATATTAACTTCTTTTATTCTATGAGAAATAAATCCTCCAAAAATATCTTGATTAGTTGCAATCACTATGATAAATAAATGTGACTTTTTCATGACTTTTCTTGAAAAAATTTCATTTCCTATTTCAAACCCTTCAATATCTGAATCAAAAAGAATTTCCATTCGTTTTCTTTCACTCCATTCTTCTAATGTCTTAATGATTTCTTTTTGTTTTAATTCGTCATCTGAAAATGGATAAATGGTTTGTTCTTCTTTATCATATAATTTATTTGTTAAAGAACTTTCATTAATACTTAGTGTCTTAGAAAATGTTTTACTAATAAAAGGTAATATTGGAATAAGTGTATTTGAAGATTCTTTCTTTACTACTTTTTGACATTGTTGTTCAAAGATATTCTCTATAATCTGAAAAATTACTTTATATTCATTATCTTCTAATGAAGTGATTCTTTGTTTTAATTCAGAAAGAACTGTTGAAGAAATTTCCATTTTAATTTAATTAAGTTCTTTTGGGTTTTTTATTCCTTTTTTTTTTGTTTTTTATATTTCTTAAAAAATGATCCAAAAATGAATCGAATATTAGTAGTATCTTTTTTGTGCTATTTTTTTGGCTGTTTTAGTTTTATTGTCTGGACCGTTAGTTTTTGCCTTAGTTATACTTATTTGAGTTATTTTTGTTGTTGATCAGAATCTCAGTTTTGTTTAATAGTTTTTATTTTTAGTTTTTACAAGTGAGTTGACTACTATTAAAAGAAGCATGACTAATCTAACGTATTGCACCATGACTATGTTCTAATGTTGGACATAATAAACCGCTCTCTGAATGTAAATTTATAATATATGAAACCATATCTCTACCAGTAAATAAACGACCAATTCATCTCTACAAAATACAGTTATTCAACTAAAAAAATAGACAATAAAATAGAGTTATGAAAGATAAGATTAGGAAAATGAAAGAATAAAGAAGAGACAAAACAAAACATAAGAAGAAGATAAAGAAAATAAAAATGAAATATTATTTGAACATTAGTCAATTTCTTTTATTCATTTTATCCTTTTTCTTCTAAATTACAATAAAACTAATATCAAGTCTATATAACTCATATTCATTTTTGTTTCTTAAGAGAATTAAGTTATTAGAATAGACTTTATTGAAACTTATAGACTTAAAAATATCTTTAAAGAATCTTTAAAACAACTAAGATGGGAAATACTAATACACAACCTCTTCATGAAACAAAAGATGATGAAGATATGTCTGTTATTAAAGAAAAAATAAAACCGCAAGTTGATATTCAAGAACAACAAATAACCAAGAATATAACTTATAAAGGAATAGACTATCAAACTAAAAGTTGCAATGAAGTAGTTAACAATCCATATAAACAATGGTCATGTTTATTTCATTCATTCAATGAATCTGATGAACAACACAAACATTATACTGAACAAGGCTTTGTATCGGAAAAAATGGATTATAAAGACTGTCCTAATATGAATAATTTTATTGAACATTCAGTTGAAAAATATTATGTAAAAAAGAGAGTAGATACTAAAAAAAAAAATAGTAACAGAACCAAATCTGGACCTTCATCAAGATTTTCTCCATTCTTAGTTCCTATATTACCTAAACCTGCTTCAATAAAAGAAATACATAAAGTCAATAAATTAAAGAAATGGACTAATTTGTCATATTTTAGAATGGTGTATTTTAGTGGTATAGATGAGTTATCAACAAGAGGATTTTTAAGTAAAGTCTGTGGATTAAATAATCTATTAATAATTGTTACAACTCCATCAGATGAATGTTTTGGAGTTTTCAATGGTTCAACATTACCAGCTCAAATTACTGGTTTGACGTATATTGAAAGTGAATTTTTCTTTTTTTTTATCTTCACCAATAATGGTGAAAAATTTAAATTTAAAAGAAAAGCAACAAGTCAAACTAAACGTAGTCTTACATTATATCCATCAACTGAACAAGAATTTATATTTTGTGCTTTTTGTTCATTTTGGATTACAAATAAAGGAAGAATAGGAATTCATCCTTTAATGAGAGATCAATTTGATTTAAGTTCTGTTGTAAACCCACTTGGAGGGATAAAGAAAACTATTAAAGAATTAATTGTAGTTCATTGTTATTAATTCTTTATAGACTCTTTGAATTATTTGTTTGAACTATGAAGAAACAAAAATAGAATTAGATGGTCTAAAAAAAAATTTTAATCAATTATTTAACCATTTTTTAGCTTCTTCATTAACAAAAAGTTTTAAGAATGATATTCTTTTAAATGAACATATACATTTACTCCATTGAATATCATCTTTTTTAATATGTGCAATTTGATTGATCATTTCACTTGTAATATTTTCACTTGCAAGAATTTTAAATTTATCAATACCAATATAATTTAAATATTTATTTCTTTCTTCTTCATTTAAATCTTTCCAATTTCTTTCAAAACAATCAAAATTAGATGGAATTTCTTTTGGACATTTTATAGAAGTTTTTATTTCCTGAACATCTTTAGTTAATTTATCTTCTTTATTAATTAATGTTTCAATTGTAACCAATGCATTTGTAGCTTCTTTATTTCCTTTTTCTAATTCAAGAACATAAAGATAATCTTTTTTAGCTTCAAAATATTTTTTAAAATGCATAGAAATTAATGCTCTTCTAAGTAATGCTTTTACATATAATGGATTACATTGTAATGCCAAATCAATATCTTTTTGTGCTTCTTCATACTCTTCTAATTTAATTTCTACAAGTGAACGATTTCCATAATAAATAGACTCTCTTGGATTTTCTTTTATTGCCATTGTATATTGTTCTTTTGCTTCTTTATAACGTTTTTGTTGAAGAAATTCATTTCCCTTTAATTTATATTCTTCTCCTTTACAACCCATTAAATTTATTTTTTTATTTTTTATAGTTTTATTTATTATTATTTTAATTATTAATTCTTTTATTATAAATTTTTATTAAAATAAAAAAAAAAAAACATTCTTAAAATAACAAAAAAAAATAATGCTATTAATTTAATTTGTCCATCTTCTTATACAATTCAGTTATTGCTTCAATACATTTTTGTTCATCTTTAACACAATTTAATGGGAAATATTCGCATGAATGTTTTTTACAAAATTCATCAATCATTTCTTTTTTAACTGAAGGTTGCTTATCTTCATGAAGATTTCCAACAAGAATTACTGGTGCATCAAATCCCATTACTGCACGATCAAAACATTCATAATATTCTTCTAAATCAGCAAATGAAGGACCAATTGTTGTATCAAAAAATAATATAATACCATCTGAATCTTTAACATCATATTCTATCATTCCACGATATTCTTGATTACCAGGACTGTCTAATATTTTTAATTTATATGTTTTACTTCCCATAATAAGGTCATAAAGATACTCTTCATCTAACGTTGAAATATGAAATTGGTCATGTTTTTGGTGAAGTAATGTTTTAATAAATGCAGTTTTCCCAGTTTCTCCATCACCACAACAAGTAATTGTTAAAGTTCTTTGAAACATTTTAATTATATTATCTTAGTTCTACAGGGTTTTTAAATAATCTTTTCTTTATATTGACGTTTGTACCACGTCAATTGAAAAATAACAGAATATCTAATGAATAAATTAAAGATAAAATCAAATTCAGGGTTCATTGTTTATTTCAATTGTTTTTCTTTTGCCTCCTTTTTAATATTTCTTTTGATTTGTTTTTTTAGTTTACGTTCTTGTTTTTTCTCTTTACGAGTTTTTTTCTTTTCTATTTTTCGTGGTTTAGTTTCTTCTACTTTCTTTTCTATTTTTTGTGATTTACTTTCTTCTACTTTCTTTTCTATGTTATGTTGTTTTTGGTGGTTTAATGCTTTTTTCATTTCTTTTGATTTAGTCAAATGATTAAAAAATCCCATTAACTCGCTCCTAATTTGTTGTTCTTCTTCATCTCCTAAGTCATCTTCCTCTAAACTTTCTGCTTCCAATTCTTGGTCTTCTTCTTCCATATCATCATCATCCTCATTTTCATTTTGTTCTTCTTCATTATTATTATCATTTTCATCACTTTCCATTGTTGGGTCCTTTTCTGATGACTCATCCATTTCATCATAATTCATTTCTCCTTCTTCAAGGGAACTTTCTGCATCTTTATCTTCAGTCTCTTTATTTTTTTTTACTTTGACAACAAGCTTATTTGTTTTTTCCTTTTTTTTTTCTTTTTTTTCTTCTGTAGCATGTTTCTTATTAAAATAAGCAGCAAATATACCTTTTCTATCAGACATAATCAATTAATTTATTCTAAGATATATGAAAAGAAAAAATTATGAATTTAAATTGTATAAATTGTTTTATTAATTTTTTTTTGCTAAAGAAATAATATTAATAAAAAACATTATGTGAACTAGAAAAAGAAATAAAATGAACCGAAGGTTGTTTGTTGGAAACTTAGAATATCAAATTAAAAACTTTGAACTGAAAGAGTTTTTTGAAAGGTTTGGAAAGGTGGTTGATGTTGTAATTATGGAAAGATATGATGGTGCTTCAAAAGGATTTGGGTATGTTGAATTTGATACAGAAGAGTCAGCTCAAAAAGCACTTAGAGAAGGTAATAACGAGATGTTAAGAGGTAGAAATATTCGTGTAGACATGGCTACTGAAAGAAAGCAACATGAACATAAGGAACGATCAAGAAGTCGAGAGAGAAACCAACACATTTTCAAGACTGGTGCTCCATTTTCGTTTCGGGATAGTTTTTCAAGAGTAAAAGACTTTCCAGTAAGAAGAGATTTTGACTACTCTAGAAGTTATGAATTTTATAATAAAAATCCACAAAGCTTTGACAAAGAAAGTAAACAAGTTTATTGTACTGATCAAAGATATGACAGAATGAGTTTTGATCCATATGTCAAGAAAAGACAAGAAAATTATGATTTTATTTATGAACCTTTAGAGAGATATCGGTATGATGCATCATTGAGGTCAGATGGTTATATGAGACGAATGGATAAATATCAAGAGAGTTATAAAAGGGGAGGTGAAAGGATAATTCAACGAGATGAATTATGTAATAATGATGGTTTAAGAACCAAAGAAACAAATTTTGGATTAAGTGAAACAGTTATTTTTGTGAGGAATCTTCCATTTAGTATGGATAGTTTTGAATTAAAACAACTATTTGAGCCATGTCATTCTATTGATGCAAGCGTTGTTTATGACAGAGATACAAACAAAAGTAAAGGATATGGTTTTGTTGTTTTTGATACTTCAATTGATCAACATACAGCTATAGAACAGTTTAATAATTATCTTGTAGAAGGTAGAAAAATAATGGTGTTTAAGGCATCTCTTCTTCAAGAAGAAAGAACAAAAGCAATGAGATAACTTCTCAAATAAAGAAGAAGTATCTTTTATTTTACAACAAAAAAAAATATTATTTGTTATTCATTCAACAAGAGAAAATTCAGAAAAATTAAAATAACTGTTTATGTCATCAATAAGGTCTTCTTTTATTGTTATAAAAACAAAACAAAGAAAAAGATTAATCTTTATCCAATCTATTACCTGAAAACTAAACTCTTTTTATTTTTTCTCATCAAAGAATAATAAAAAAAATTTATGTTTTGTTGAAAGGTATATTTTTTATTTTGTTGAAAAAATACATCATTTTTTTGTTTCTCATTCAGTTGATAAAAATAAAATATCACCAAAATTATGAATCATCTAAAGTTAGAATAACAGAAATCAATAGAAAAAGAATTAAAGAGAAATTTTTGTATCTTTTCCAAGGAGGTAAAAAAAGGAAACTAGAAAAGAGAAATTAGAGTCAGTGTTAATGGGGGAAATGAAGCTTATGAATGGTAGTGTTATATACCTTGTTTGTTTTATTTTTATTAACTAAGTTGTTGTATTAATTTTTCAACTTCCTTAATAGATTTCTCATTTTTTATATTAAATTGGTCAATATAAATTCTTTTTAAAAAAGACCTTTTGTTTATTTACAAGTATATTCCTTCATTAGTTAAAACAAAAAGTAACTTATAGATAACAGCGACAACATTAATAATCGTTTTGTCTTATATTTTTGGAGATATTTCTGATTTAATTATTTATGACGGTCAACAATTTCTGCTTTTATGGCAGTTATTAGGACTTTCTCTTTCTGTCACATTTCATATCTTCGAGACTATATCTCTTTGTATTATTATTATTATCACACATCACTTCCTTCAGTCTCAAAGAAGAAAATTTGTTTTTGGTATTTTTCTTATATCAACGTCAGCAGTCTTAACAGCAATTACACTATGTACAGGGATAAATGGAAGTATAGAGTCTATTGATTGGAAATTATTGGACCATTCTCAAAAATTAAGTGTAGAGCAACAAGTTTGTTTGATTTTAAAATATAGTGTTAAGTATTTTTTTTATCTATATGTTTTATAACCTTATGTTATATTAACAAGTTTTAGGGACAATGTTGTTTTAACTCAACCACTTTTGATAGTGAAGAGTGTGGGTGTATTTTAGATGACCAAACTCAATGTACCAAATGTAATTTTGAAGGAGGAAGAAAGTGTTTATGGATATCAATTCTAATTGATTCTATAACAGTTGTTCTGCTTTTGTCGATGGCTCTTTTGTCTTTGCTTCACAGACAAATTAATGATATTGTTAATAAAAATACTGTTGGATATGACCAACTGACTGAATAATAAAACTATTTTTAATATCCTTCTTTAATTTAAGTTATATATAACATAAAAATATTTAATAATATTTTCTAATAAAATAATATTTAGTTAATCGGGAATTATTTTTTGAAGGGAACTTCAGTGTTTAGTTATATAAAAGATGATTCGACCAGCACATAAATCACTAAGAACACGTTCTCAAATTATTGGTAAAAAGGAAATAAGGTTGTTGGTAGTTGGAAGTTCTGGAGTAGGAAAGACAACACTTTGTGATTGTTTTTTTGAAAGTCATCAAAGTCAAGGAGAAGAAACAGTTTGTTAGTTTTTATTTATATTGTTTAGTTTTATTTAAATGGTGTAATAAAGTAGAGAGAAAAACATGTTCAAATTGATAATGATTTTATTAGAATTTCTATTAGTGATATTGTTGGTAAACAATCGTTTTATGCATGTGATAATCCATATGATGGATATGACGCTATATTAGTAATGTACGATATAACTGAGTTAAAATCTTTTACTGATTTAAAAACAATGTGGTTACCAGATATATTTTTATACTGTAATATTGATACACAAATTATTATTATAGGAAATAAAAAGGATCAAGAGATTGATCGTATTATCACACGAAAAGAAGCAGAACAATTTGCACAAGATAGACTTTGTCAATTTTATGAGATTTCAACGAAAGATGATTCTTGTCAATTATTATTTGATTGTATTTCAAGAGATTTTTTACAGTGGTTTGTCTTATACACAATAAATCAATCAATTAACATAATATTTATTGTATTAGTGATATTAAAATTAGAATGTTAATGGTAGGAGATCAAAATGTTGGAAAAACAACATTTATTAGAAAATTTGCATTGCAAGACCCCACAGGGCATGATTTTATGAATGCAGTTTGTTTGATAAGATATTTTTAAATAACAAAAAACATTCATCTTATAGATAACAACTCGGTTTGAAATGGAAAAGATTAAATATGAAATTATCATGATTGATTGGGGATTTTATAATAAATTATTACAAACAAATCCAGCAATTAGTAGAACAATTGAGGCAATATTAATTGTTTATGATATTACAAATGAAGAATCATTTCAAAATATCCATAGAAAATATTATCCTTTAATTAATAATAAATTTAGTGATGTAGCTGGTGTTATTGTAGGATATAAAACAGATCTAGAAGCTCAAAGAAAAATTACAATGGGTGATGCATTAACTTTAGCTGATTGGTTAGGCTATAAATATGTTGAAATGTTTTCAAAAGATACAGAAGACCATTCATCA
>NW_001914887.1:69387-77748 GCF_000208925.1 Entamoeba histolytica HM-1:IMSS | reverse complement strand
AGATAATGAAGGTTCTTGTGTACAATGTTTGGATTATTGCAAAACATGTTCTTCAAATTCAATGTGTAACTCTTGTATTAATAATTATTATCTTAAAGACAACTCATGTGTTTCTTGTGATACTAAATCAAACTGCAAAACATGTTCTGTAGCTGGTGTTATTGTAGGATATAAAACAGATCTAGAAGCTCAAAGAAAAATTACAATGGGTGATGCATTAACTTTAGCTGATTGGTTAGGCTATAAATATGTTGAAATGTCTTCAAAAGATACAGAAGACCATTCATCAATAATTAAAGCATTAGCTCATTCAATAAGAATCAACCGTTTAAAGATTGAACAATCATATGAGTAAAAATAATTATTTTTTATTGTTCTTACAAATTTTCTCTATTTTCTTAAAAAAAAAATAAAATAAATTATACTCTTTCTTAAAAGTATTTTTACTCTCTATTCTTCTTAATTTACTTCTCTTATTTCTTTTTACCATTTCAGTCTAATGACTCTTTTAATTTTTCTTTCATATTTTGGTATTTAAACAATAAAATCAAAAGAATTTTCAAAAAAAGACTCTCTCATCTATTCTAACTTCATTCTATTAATAAAATAATTCATAATAAATTCAAAACAAATTGTATTAAAAATATTACTGTAACACTAATCACAAGAAATGTAATTAATTTGATTGTTAATATCTTTTGAAAAAAGGGATATTTAAAATTTAAAATAAAAGTACAGAATTAAAGTTTTAATCAATATCATATAATTAACACTATCATATTATATTAAAATTGACTTTTTATCAAAACATAAACCAAAGAAAGTAAAGTAAAATATATTAATATTATTGTTATTGTGTTTATAAGAAGAAGTATTTTTTTGTTTAATATTCATTAAATTATATTCTTATTTTAAATAAGTTTTTTATTTTTTATTTAAAAACAATTTTGTAATTTTAAGAGTATTAAAATTAAAATAGAGAGTTAATGAATGATTTGTTCAATTTGTGGTAATAAGCAATTTGCAATCAATGTATGAGCTATGTAAGTTGGATGTCGTCTAAATCCCCAGCACTCTTTTTTATTTTCATCATAACATAATTGACAATTAACTTCAAAAACTCTTCCTGGTTCTTTTTGTTGTAATGCCTTTAATGCTGTTTTCCAAGCAATTTCACCTTCTCTAGCAAGAAGAGGACCAATCACAATAATAATTTTAGCTTTTTTATAAGTTGCTAATATATGGCTAATAAATTCTTCACAACGTTGTTCAAATACTTCATCTAATTCACTTTCATCATTTGCAATAAAATCATCTAAAATTGTTTGTTTTTGTTCATGACTTTCATTCCATTCTTGTAATAGTCTTTTAATTATATGATTTTCTTTTTCTTTATTTTCAACAAGAATATTTTGAATTTCTTCTGCTTCATGTGGTGAAACAACTCTACCTAATTTGGATGGTAGTACTAATTTCTCTTTTTTTGTTTTATTATTCTTTATTTCTTCTTCTATTTCAGTGTCACTCTTTGAAATATCATTTGAACTTGAATCTGAAGATAAACAAGCTTGTAAAGATTCCTTTTCTCTTATCTCTTGAATTATTTCTTCTTCTTTTTGAACAAAAGCTGTTGGAATATCATTTCTTGATGGATTAGATGCCCCAACATCCCAAAAATCATTACTTCCAATATTGACCATAACATAATCTGGAATCCATTCCGTAAAGTCCCACTTAGATTTATTTTCTCCAGCGTTTCTTCTTCTCCAAAGTTTGTCAATATTTTTTTTGTCATTTGGAAATTCAACCTCATCACAATTTCTTACTACTCCAATACCACTCCATGCAACCATATGACTTTCCAAATTCAATTTTCTTACAATCTGAGAACACCATGCCTCTGAAGAGTCTGATTGAAGTGGAACACTATCACATTGTGAAAGAGGAAACATTCCATAACCACAACACAATGAATCTCCAATAATTTCTATTTTTTTTCGGGGTTGAATATCAAACTGTTCCATTCGTCTATTTACTCCATAGAAACAAATTGCACCATCTCTTGCTTCACTTATTTTAATTAAAGAAACCTTTTGTGCAATTGGTTTTTTATTTACCATTGTTATTGTAAAATAATTACTTTCAATAACAAAAGTGTTAAACTCAAGTTCTTTTGGTAATCCATGGAATGGTGGTATTCTTCTTATTAATGGAAGCTCAGATGCAACAAATTTCAATAAACAAGTTCCTACACACCTCATATAGAAAGTTGTACTACCACAAGGAAGCATAAAGTTCAATGAAGTATTTGGCCAATCAAAGAAAACAAGAGATTTTTCTTCTTCAATTCTTCCTTCAAAAAAAATATTTTGATGAGTAAGTCCTTGTGGAATATCAAGAGTGTTGTATTGTTGAAGAGAGAGTTCCATTTGTTCTTTAGTTTATTGGATCTCTTTCTGCTTTTTTATTTTGAGTCATGAAAAGTTTTTTCGTTACTCCTCATCATTAATCATGAAAAACTTTCTTTGTTATATATTTCTTTTTCTTAAGAAATAAGAGAATTGACGTGGAAATATTTTAAGATAACTTTTGTTATTATGTGATTGATAAAAAAAGGTTAGTTAGTTACTTTAAAAATAAGATAATTTTATAAAAATTTAAGAATAATCTTCTTTTCTTCTCTTTCTTTCATAGTGACTTTTCTATCTTACAAAATTTATAAGAAAAGTTACAAAAATAAAAGAGAAAGTGAAAATAATGTAATTAAATGCTCAATCAGGCATAATATCAACTGTTTACTATAAATTGGATTTTCATTGAAATGAAAAGAGAAGAACTTTAAACAGTAATTGTTTTTGAAAGTAAGAAGGAAGGTTTAACTAAAGCTCGTGGAGCTAAATTTAAATCCCATATCTGACTCTTTTTTTCAACTTCAGTTTCTTTTTCTATAGACTTACTAACTGTTTGACCAGTAAAACAAACTGAAGTAACTCTTTTATGAGGAGAATTCTGTAAAGGGCCAGGATTATTAAGTCCAGAAAGACTTTGGAATGATGGTACGGTTAACCCTTCTTTACTAACACTTCTAGCAAAAGTTGGACTTTCATTTGACCCTCTCTTTTTAGATTGACTTTGAGCTCTACTTCGAAACAAACCAAATGCTTTTGCATGTTCTTTTTCTTTAGGTTGAGACTTTGTTTGTTCTTCAAGTTGTTTACTTTCAATATATTGAATAATTGGATCTATATCAACTTGAATTATTCCACTTAATGGTGTATATCCTTCAATAGAAATATTAACTTGTTTCATTGCATCTTCTGGTAAATGACGAATTAATGCAGCAATACAAGATTTAGCTACATTAGTCTTTGTTAGTGCACTAAAAGGATCGATATTATCATTAATTAACATACAAGCACTAAAGACCATTGCTAAATTATCAATTCCCATTTTTGTTTTTTCTTCATATGAAGAAATAAGTTGAAGGAAATTAATAATAAAAATTGTCATTGCTTTGTTGATAGGTGGTAAACAATCTAATAAAGGTTGAATTTTTGATACATCATTCTCAATATCATCTACTGTTTGTTCATCAACAAATTTATCATAACAATTTAATGGAATAACAGGACTAGGTAATTCTCTAACAAAAGATTTAAATAATCCAGCAATTGTATGACAACTACATTCTTTATAAATTTCATATTTTCCTTGATTAAACAACTCTTTATAACCATCTATTTCTTCTTGTTTACCTGGAATTCTAAAAATTCCTTCAGTAGTTTCACCTTTTAATGCTATAACTGTATCTCTCATTAAAAGGAAAATTATTGGAACTGATACATCAGGATATTTCTCTTTTTGGTATGACATCACTGTTTCTAAGCTGACTCCAAACACAGGTTGATTGATTTCAAACATGTTCATCTTTTTAAATTATAATTTTTTAAGTTCCTTAAAAAATAAAATTAGTTCTTCTTAAAAAAATTTAAATAGAAAAATTAATTGAATGATAATTAAATATTAATTAAAATCATAAATTTATGGTACAAATTGAAACTACCAAATAATAGAACTATACTATTAGAGACAATTTATAATCAATTTAAATTAAAGAAGTAATAAGCGTGAGAAATGTTTATTCTAAAGAAAAGAATTTATGAACTTTATATTTATCTGCAAGGAAATAACTTTTCTTTTACTCAAAAGATTCTTTTTGAATTTCAAGTAACTATAAATAAATCCTTACAAAAAAGACTCATTAAAGACACATTAAAGACTTATTAAAAATTTTTAACTAAAAATATTAGTTTTATTTAAGAGGTGACTTAAACCTCTTTTATTTTAAAACTAAAAATGAACTTAGTCTTAAATTTATTAGTATCAATAAGAAAGATAATTTATGTAAGAACCATATTAAGCTAAAGGTCTATTTATTTCACTTTCTTTAATTTTTTTCATCAATACTTAGAGAAGAAGAAGGATAAATTCCAACAATTAACCTTAAACTAAATCTTAGAGATAAAACAAAACAACATATGGCATGTGCTCCAACAAAACATGCAATAACAATAAGCCATTTAACTTGAAAATCAATAAAGTTAGTTGGACAAATTTCACGATCATCTTCATAATTTTCTTTTCTATCTATTTGAGCTTCAGCAGATTCATAATCAAATTTTCTGTTTTGTATTGCATTTTTATTTAAATTATCTAATGTGTTTTTAACTTCTTTTTTTTGTTCAATAATAACAATTGAATCAATAAACTAATATTTGTTATTTTTATTTTTTTATATTATAAGAGATTAAAGAATAAAAACAAACTTGTGTAGTTGGGTCAACTCTCTCTAAAGAACATTTAAATTGAGAATGATTCATCAATAATACACTTTGAATAAATAAAACAATAGCAAGTAATGTGAATAAAATAGCAGCAATTGAGCATATAAGTGTCCAGATTTTGATTACTAATCTATCTTGTCTTTTCATAATGAAAAATATCATAACCAATATAATAAAGAAGCAACTCCCTATTACACTTAGAAATACTAAGATGGAAGGTAATGAAATTATTTCTTGACTATTTGTTAAGATTTTGATAAAAACAAATCCTCCAATTGAGATAGTTGATATTATTATTGGGAAAAAACCAAATATTTGTAAATTGCTTTTTGATTCTCTTCCTTTTGACATGAAAATGAAACTAACGAATGAAATAAGTTGTTTTCACAGTTCTTTATATGAATGATTGGTAAGTAATATGTAAAGAAATGAAAATGATTCAAAAACATGTTATTCCATGGTATCTTTTATTAAAAATTATATTTTTTTTTATATAATTTTTTTAGTAAATAAATTACAAAATTCTAGTTTTTGATGTTATTTTCTTGTCTCAAAAGAAATACTTTAGCTGTAAGTAAATTTCATTTGAAGTGTGTTGTAGAAAGTTTTTATTAATTCAATTTTTAATGTTACTAATTTGTATTATAGAGGTGTTGTAGTTCTTAAATAATTTTTAATTTTATGTTTATTTAATTAATGTTTCTTTATTGAAACAATTGTGAAGTTGATAGATATAATTTTAATAATGGCAAATTTAAATAATCACTGAAAACAGAAAAAGGGATGTAACATATATAAACAAAAACTAATTCGTTCAATCTGATACATTCCAACTCAAAAACAATTGTTTCATAACAAGAACATTCTTTTTCTCTCTCAAAAAGAAAGAAATTACTTTTTAAATTCAAAACAGGGTACAAAAAAAAATTAACAATAACCCCTTCGTAGTAATATCTCCTCAAATATAACTACTTCAAATTTAAGTTTATAATTTTGTATTACTCACATTATATGCTTTGAAAATTACAATAAGTGGAATAAAAGTGTCATTTATTTGTTATTTAGTTTCTCTTCTTGTTTTGTGAATAAATCATTTTATTTATTTTATTGTCTTTTTATACTTATTTCTGTTTATTTATTCTTTTTATCTTCTTCTTGGATGTTTATTTTTATTTTAATGAATATCTTCTTTCTTTCTTATTTCATGTTGAATGAATATTTCATTATCATTATATTATTATTTCTATTTTCTTTTAATATTAATATCATCATTTATATCATTTTCATTTGTTAATATTCATATTATCTTATTTCATTCTTTGTATTATTAATTAATACATTTCTTATTCAATTACATCATAATCAGTTAATATATGATAATTCATTATTTGATTTTTTATTAATGTATGTCTCTGACATGAAATGTTTGTTTCTCATTCAAAATTAATTAAAAATTACTTAATTAAATTTAGTAAATATTTATTGTTTTATTTCATTTTATTTATTTGAGATTAATTTATTCACTCTATTTAGATTCTTGTGTATGATGTATTTCCATATTATCATTACATTATTTCATTGTTTCTTTATATTTCTTGTTCATTACATCTTTTATCATTATTTCATATTGTTTAATAATAGTTTGTTCTATCATCTTTTTATTATTTCTATAATGATTATTCAATTTCAATTTATTAATATTTTTGACTCTATTCATTATTACTTTTATTATTTAAGTATTATGTTATTTTTTACTTTGATAACTTCTTCATTTGCCTTGTTTATTTTCAAGATAGATATTAAGAAAATATTTACATAAATTAAAATAGTCTTTTTACTATAATTATGAAAAATATTAATGAAGTGATTAAGTTGTTTATTTCATTGACAGTAGTTATATGTTTTTTATTGTATATTATAAGAGGTATTTCTTGGAATATTTGTATATGAAATTAAAATAGATTGTAGTTTGGAAATATAACTTTCATAACTGAAACAAAGCAAATAAAAATTCAATTAATACTTAATCAATTCAAAACAAGAAGGAATAGGAGTGTCATTTTTATCAATTTGACTCAATACTGATTTATCAATAATTTCATTATTTAAATTATCAGGTTTAAACCGAGAAAGTAGAGCATAAATTATACTTCCACTTAAATGAGGAAGAGTTTGATGAATTTCTTTAACATTAAAATGTTCATTAGAATGATCTAAAACTAATAAGCCACTTGTTTCAATAGCTAATTGAAGATAATCCCTAAGATAAAATATGTCTCTATTTTCACATAACTCTGCCTCCATTATACTAAAGAAGAATTTAAGTTGAAGTCCTTTAGAACAATTAATAAATTTATCATTTTGAATTAAAGTATTAATAACAAAATAACTCATATAAGTAATGACTTGAATCATTATTTGTTTTTGCGTAATATCATTAGTATTATTCTTTTTTAATATTTTATTAATTTCTTTTAAATAATTTACTGTATAATTTGCTGTTAGTTGTTCAAACTCAGCAGCTCTTCTTCTTTCAAAACATTGATTATCTTTAATCATTAATTCAATAAATCCATTTAGTTTACTTGAAGCAATTTGAATACATTTAATGAAGAATTTATATTGAATATTCATTAACTGATTCTTTAATGTATTATTTCTTTCAACATACTCAGTTTTTTCACTTTGAGTAACTTCAATAATACTATTAAGTAAATAAACCGAATTTTCTAAATCACATTCTCCAAAATTTTTAATAATTTCAAATTCTTGTATTTCTTTTGTTTCTCCTTCATTAATATATTTCTTTAATATTAATCCAAAAACTGGTTTATTATTTTCGTTGTATTTCATTTCACTTTTTTCATAATCTTCCACAATTTTTATTTCTTTTTCTTGTTTATCTTCAATTTTTTCTTTTAATAAAACTTCTTCTTTATGTTCTTTTTTCAAATTTTCAATTTCAATTTTTAATTCATTAATTTCTTTTTCTTTATCATTTTTTATTAATTCAATTTTCTTTTCTTTTTCTTCTTCTTGTTTCTTTTGATTTTCTTCAAATTCTTTAATTTTATTATTTAAATTATTAACTTCTTTTGAATATTTCTCTTCAATAATTTTATTTTTTTCTCGTTCTTCATTAATTCCTTGTGTTAATTCTTCAATTCTCTCTGTTAATACAACTGATGTTTTAATATCATCTCCTTTATTATTTTCAAATTCTTCAATTCTTTTCTTTAATATTTCATTTTGTGTTATTACTTGTTTAATTTCTTCTTCTTTCTCATTATTCTTTTTTATTAATTCTTCCTTTTCTTCTTTTATATTTTCAATGTCTTTCTTTTGTTGTTCAATAATTACAATATTTTCATTACATCTCTTATTACTTTCTTCAACTTCTTTTTGTTGTTTTTCAATTTTTTCTTCAATTTCCTTATTAATTTTCTTTAATTCTTCAATTTCTTTATTTAAATTATCCTACATTTGTTATTTATCTTTAATAACTAAAAGTGTTTTT